>NW_006921459.1:0-9617 GCF_000392275.1 Phaeoacremonium minimum UCRPA7 | reverse complement strand
AGTGAAATGAGCAACGCTGCATTGTATTTCACTTGGATCCATCGCGCAATACTATGCAGCGTTGCTCATTTCACTTATCCATCTGATCTTAGACTAGAATGGCCTGCAGCGACCACATCCAGCCTCCACTACGGTTTACGGCGAAGGCTGATTCCATTGCCGGAGATGCACAACTCCTTGTTCAACACGCCCGGCAGTTACAGGATGAATTGGCTCAAAGAGTTGCAGCTTCAGCAGCCACCTTCAGCAACGTGGTGGTGCCCCTTGCACACATGGAAAATGGCTTTGCTCTTCAGTCCAACATCCTCAGCTTTTATCAACATGTCTCCGACGATGATCAGATACGTGACGCATCAATGAAAGCCCAGACAACGCTTGACAATTTTTCAACCGAATCATTGATGCGACAGGATATTTTTACCCTTATCAGTGCAGTGCGCGACAAAACCAAAGATCTGGACGAAGAATCATCGTTGCTTTTAGAGTCTATATACAATAAGCACATCCAGACTGGCATGGGGCTACGTGATGAAAATTCACGGCAACAGTTCAGAGCAATTAAAACCCGTCTCGGTCAAATCACAGCAAGCTTTCGAGAAACCCTCCGTCGCGACCAAACTACTATTAGTTTTTCGTCAGCTGAACTTGAAGGTGTCCCGGACAACATCTTGGCGAGGTTGGAAGCAAAAGGGGAAAAGAACGAGTATTTGGTTGTCCTCTCAAATCCTGGTCACATGGAAGTCCTCTCATATGCAAAGAGTAGCAAGACGAGAAAACGCCTGTTTATTGCTAGTCAGAACAGATGCAGCGGAAATGTACCTCTTCTTAAGGAAGCGGTGGTCCTCCGACAAGAAGCCGCTCATATACTAGGATTTCCCAACAATGCCTCCTTGCGACTTTCAGAGAGAATGGCTAAAACACCAGGTAGAGTAAACGATTTTCTAGCGGATCTATACGCAAAGCTTGCGCCGGCTGGGCTTGACTACTTACAGCAACTCAAAGACATCAAAACGAATGACCTGAGAAGCCGGAAAGAAGCGGACCCTCACGGAAACGAGTTCTTCCTTTGGGACTACCAATATTATCATCGCTTGGTACTCGAGCAGCGTCTTTCGATTGATAGAAAGATGGTCATGGAGTATTTTCCAATACAGAAAAGTATTGCCGGTATGATGGAGATTTTTGCTCAGTTATTTGGGCTGGAATTTATCGAGCTCCGGGGTGAGAACAGAACCCCTGATATGGCATGGCATGAGGATACGCAGATCTTCCGAGTCAACGAGAGCCATGCACATGGTGGTGAGTTCCTCGGTTATCTGTATCTGGATCTCTTCCATAGATCAGGCAAATACCCACAAGCATCTTGTTTTAATCTCCAGCCGGTAAGTCAAACACTTCAGTCTGTTAAGCATTCCGTGTTCTAACAAATCTCAGGGCTTTACTCGGGAGGATGGATCACGTCACTATCCATCAACAGCGCTTCTGTGTGACTTCCCCACACCAACCTTGTCCAAGCCCAGTCTACTAAGGCATTTCGACGTAGTGCTCATGTTTCACGAGCTTGGCCATGGCATGCATGATATCGTATCTAAAACCTCTTACTCCCGTTTCCATGGACCCAATGGTGTTCCAGTCGATTTTGGAGAATTACCTAGCCAAATGCTGGAGCAGTGGTGCTGGACACCATCCCAGCTCAAACATTTGAGCTTCCATTACTCATACCTCAACCCCGACATGCTCGAGCTCTGGGAACAAGAACACGAAGATGAGATGCAACCAGACAAACAAATTCCAGATGAGGTCATATTGTCACTGTTTCGATCGAGACACTACACATTTGGGCCGCTCTTTTACCTTGACCAACTCCAACGAAGTATGTTCGATATGGCTATTCATCAGCCATCCACAGCAAAAGAGGCCGAATCGCTTGATTTGGCACTAATATGGAATAGATTGCAGAAGGAGATTAGACTGATTGCTGGTCCTGAGGTACTTGGTCAAGATTACACTTGGGGACATGGCTACACAACCTTCCCACATTTGGTGCAGGACGACTACAACGCTGGGTATTATGCATATCTATTGTAGGTCTATCTGAATCTATGTTGACTGTCGAAGGAGCTAAAATTGTGTTTTCATAGTTCACAGGTGTACGCGGCAGACTTGTTTTACAGCATGTTCGAGAAAGACATCACAAACAGCGAGCAGGGGCAAAGATATCGTCGATGCATCCTTGAAAATGGTGGCTGTCAGGATCACTGGCAGAAAATTACTCATTTCTTGGGTCGACCCCCATCTGCAAAGGCGTTCAACGAGAATTTCCTTGGGATCTAGATGGTACAACAACAAGAACCTTTGTTATTCGATGTTATTTATATGAATAGCAGGTATCAGAGAGAGAAAAGGTTCATAGCACAATAGAGATTGCGGCACTTGGCGGCAATGAGACCTTGTGTTCGTCTGCCTCGACAGCTTCAGGCTTGTCTTTTGCTGCTGCACAATTCAGGTAATCCTATTGAATATTTGACCACCGGAACTGACAATCAAAGGCACCCTAAGCCACCAGCTAATCCCCGAAGAAGCACCCAGCGAAACCCACATGTACCTCAAGCGGTACCCCTCTAAAGTCTACCCCACGATCAGTCATGTCCATCAGGTATTGGGAGCAGTGATAGGTGTGCTCAGGATCTGCGGTGACCGAATCGATGTTTTTGCGTCCTTCACTGAATGCTTTGTACTGCCTCCTCCACAACATAGCGCAATGGACGATATGGTCTCTCTCCGATGTGTAGTATACAGGGAGTTCCCCCATGGTATCCAAGCTGAGGAGCTCGGTCCTGTTCTCCCGAGCATAACCATACCAGGACTCATCACTTTGGTATTCTTTCACTGCATCTCTGTCTATGCATTGTTTTGGCACCCAGTGGTTGGTAAGTATGTCGTACTCGCAGCCCAGGGCTTTTGCTTCGTCAACTGAAGTGCCACACTTGAGAAATTTGTATTCGGATATGGAGATGCCGTAGATTTTGCTATGTGCTCCATAGTCCCCGCGGTAGTGCGTGAAATGTGGGATCTGTCTGCTTGCGTAGAGGAGAATCAATCCCCAAAGCAAGGAAGTGATGAAAAATACCAGGGCAGCAATCCAATAGACGTTCGACAGTTTACTTGCAAGCAAATTGGGAAACCAAGACCTTGTCAAACCACAATGCTTGATCCCGTATGGCTTTCCCAGACCATTGCCGCCGTTCTCTTTTTTCAAGAAAGGATCGGACTCCGTATTAGACGCCATTTGGGTCGATGTCAACAATGTGTAACAGCCGTAGTATAATGAACCTGTCAACTACTTTCTTTGTGTACTCGAAGTCTCTAATTTCGAAATTACATCAGGAAAGAGAAAGAATATGGCTCCCGGGACGGTAACATGAAAGAGAGCCTCATTCGCCTCACCAAAATAATGACACATCGACGGGTTCGCGGATGACGTGAGGGTGACAAGAAGAGAAAAATTACTCAATTCCTCTCTTGTCATCGACAATGAGCTTATAAGTAATCAATTTTATTAGCACGTCGGGGTTTTCATTTTGCCAGTGCGAAGAAAAGCATTACAAGCCATGCCTTTTCTATGTTATAGGAGTAAAATCACGAAATACAGGCCTATTCAAGACAACATTGAATGGGAGCAAAATGGCATCCACGTTGAGGAGAAACCATTCAAGCTTGACGCTCCAGCTATAACAACGATGGTGAAAATTATCTTTGCCATCATACTCATATTGTCAATTACGATCACAGGCCTTGCCGTCGCACATAGCGCAAAGCCAAACAAGAACTACAACCAAACGCACACATGCGGCAATTCGTCCTCGCAAGCTCTGGCGATGGGCTGTTCTTTTGATCATTTGACATGGTCATGGTATCCTTCAAACTGCCCACATTATACAGACAACCTCTTCCGGGCGGCAGAACCCAAGAACCCATGGCGTTATTATGAGAGTTTAGGCTCCAAAGAGCCTATTGACAGCGACAAACTATTCGATTCGGTGGATAGGCTAGGGGGGGTATGGACTGAAAAGCGTGAGCATGTTACGCACTGTGTTTATATGCTGCTGGCCCAAGCCCAAATAATCCGAGATGGCACACGGTATGCGCCCACTCTTGTACAATACGAGCACCTAGAGCATTGCGCAACCATGCTACTGGAGAGTGCGAGGAAAGATGACGAATGGTATCATATTAATACCTTTTCAAATGGCTTCCATTATGACCAAACATGTTAGGCAATAGTATCACAGCTTCAAGCAATTCTGCGCTCGACCGTACTTTTAGCTCATCTTCGTGATTGCTTCTTATGTTCATCAAGACTTATATCATATCCCACGGCACAATGTGTACAAGCTGAAAACTTGAAGACTAGGATTTTAGCATCTCTTCGAAACGCGAAGCACACTCCAACCAGTTATAGGTTATCAGTAAAAGGAATTCCGATAAGATTGAGTTGCTTGCTTCAGCTGTGAAGCCATTGCGCGGCTTCCAAGGGAGTAAGGTGAAGATTACCAGTACCCAACTCTGAAGGAGGAATATAGATAATAGACAGGAGAGGAAAATATGCCGATCAGAATGCAGACTTTCATTAGTGTTTACTGGCGGCTTAGTAACAAGGTCCAAGTCTTCTTTGGGCCCGATACAACCTTCTAGACTCCCTTTCAGCCCACGAGCGACATTATGTAAGTGTCATATCTATCATAGTCAATGTTATTACTCCCATCATGCAGTCACATTACGAGATAAGCTGGAACATGTCATCTCACTATGTCAGATGTAGGACATTCAGTAAGTGAGTTTGACCCCATGTAAGTCCGTAAAGCACGTACTCACTTCGAAGGTTGTAAGACATGATACTAGTGATCTTGATCATGTTATATATAATACACGCTGAAACCTATCGCTAGATGCTATGTTAAATGTTGCAACCCTCTTCAACAAAAGTCCAAGACCAAACCTGTCAACTAAAGCTATAATTAACAAGATGCATTTGTCTCCTGTTGTCGTCACAGCACTTGCTGCTTTCGCAACACTGGTTTCATCAGCCCCCATGGCAGCTGAAGACATTATCAGTAAGACGCGGTTATTTGAGAAGAAGTACATGTACACACTAACAGACCTAGAGCGCGAGCCAGAGCCTCAGCGGAATGCTCAAGCCTACCAAGGCTATTACATCAGTGCGTCTCAAAGATGTATAATGAAGACAGCAAGTGACAAAGCTAACAACACAATAGAGGAAAGAGATGGACACCACGAGAGTAGGATTTCCTCCTTAAAGTTGCTTCTTCATGGTGATAAGAACATGAGTTTTTAATCATTCCTTTCAGGACGTGACCCAGAGCCACAGCGAAATGCTCAGGCTTACCAGGGCTATTATATCAGTACGTCTTGAATACATATATATATGGATGGCGCAGAACTAATAATAAATAGAGGAGAGAGACGGACATCATGAGAGTAAGGAATTGCTTTGGCATAGTAACGAGGAAATACTTTCCTAATTCTTTCTTCAGGACGTGATCCGGAGCCACAGAGAGATGCCCGGGCTTACCAAGGCTACTACATCAGTATGATCCAACGTTTCAGATCAATTACAGGACTACAATGACTGACAGAAACAATAGAAGAGAGAAAGGAAGCCAAAGAGGCCTTGTATTAGAGATGAACCTGATACTAGAGCCTCGGCTCAATGGAGCTGAGTATATTTGAGCCTTGGCATGCCTTATTTTGCGGACGCAGCCCAAGAACATTCTATGATCGAGACAATATATAGGTCCTAGCCAACCAAGTTATGATCAGAAAGTTTATTGGGCATGTAGTTGTTAGCTATTTATTCACCCCTAAAATTATTCATAAAACTTGAGATCATTGATAATTGACGTGAGATCACATTTCCATTCCCATTTCAAAAACTAGCTGTTGTGTTACTTGTACAGTATGTACGGACATAGGTGTATGGCGAACATGTTCATTCCCACCAACAAACGACGATCCCACTCTCAGAGGAGGCTGAAGTTTGCATTAACCAGGCATGAAAATTTGAGATTCTATTCAAGCGTTCCTGAATGATCTTGCACTAAGAGAGTCCATATTCAGCCTCAAATTCACATATTTCTCGTCCTATTTAACGCAGTTGGAATAGCCGTCTAAATAAAAGAGTACTTCATATTTTGCATTATAGGTCTCTAATGTTTACAGTCATAGTATCCAAAAGACTTTTCTTTATTGTTTGTCTCGTTACTATCGCAATTGACTGACTGTTGGTCCACCGTTAGCTTGTTGAAGTGAACTCGCCTTCAAGTAATATGTAAATTAGTCTACAATGAAAAGGCTTCCATTCGTTACGACCTCTATACTGTCGAAATGAGTCCGTCTCTTCTGTGCCCAGGTATGGATTTGGCTGAAATTTCGACAGGTGTGGTGTGTGGCAGTATTAAGGATGACTTTGTCGCCGACTTGGGCCCACTCCATGGGTGTGAGGTCTGCATGACACTGCAGCGCTTGACGTAAATGATTGATACAGTGACCTTCAATTAAATCAGTTTTCTATAACCCTTCAGGACCACGAGGAACTAACCAATGTGATCATGACGAGATGGGTCGTCTGGGTTGTTGAAAACATCATAATAGTCCGCATAAAGTGCCTGACGCAGACGATTCTGTGCTTCATTAGGGTAGAACTGAAACCCATCTGAACTTATAGCTTACTAAGCAGTGAAGGGAATGGAAAACCTCAAGTCCAGTGAAGTATAATCCAGATTCTTGCCACTGGTACGTCTTAGTCATGGGGTTAATCTCAGCTTCGTCGAGATCAATGTTCAGTCCTGTAGTCTACTCAGCACGAGTATTCTGACAACATTATTTTTAGGGTATTCGATCAGAAAAGACTAACCAGTCAGAAGATGGTCCCATGCTTCATCAATTGCCGGTGTTGGCTCTCCTACATATTGCTGGCCATCGAGGTCAGTGAAGAAGTGACCGTTTTGATCGACCTTTACGCCTCCGGAGAAGGAGTATTCTGTTAGCCGAATTTGAGAGTGGACGGAATCTGTTCAGAACGTTAATTTAAATTTTCAGTGATTGCCTTGAATACCAGCAGATTATAGTCGTACGTAAGTCTGATGCGAAACCATGTTCGTATGATGGGCTGGAGGATTGATAATCAAGGAACAGAATGAGCCCCAAAAAAGATATATTCAAGATAAGGGAAGCAAGTAATAATAGGAGCCTAAGTCGCTCATAGCCGTTTTGTTTGAGTCTTCGTCCTGACTTCTCCAGGAGAGTATCTAACTCTATATCACTCAGGTGGTCTGGGGAAACCATACTGAAAAGACTTCCCCCTTCAATTGCGGACATGGTTGTCGGCGCTTGTTCGAGTGTGAAAGCTCCTTATGCAAATGAACGACTTGTAACGAGAGCTGGAATTCGAGACATGAGAGATTGAAGCTGACGTTGAGCCTGGTCATTTTATTACTAGAGAATTAGCTGATATGAGTAGGGCTTACGTTATGGTGAACACTGTACTCTATAAATTTCTTTCTAAATAAGGTACCTATGCACCTTCATGTGCCCCGCAAAGACGCCCTTCCAAAGCTCTATAGTAAGATATCATCTTTACTTAGATGAGCAAAGGTTTTATTTGTGGGGGTTTTGCCTTCTAAATCTGACTTTTGTTTTCTTCTTAGGTTGTCCTGTGTCCTTTCAAAGCTTTCATATCTATCCCCATGCTGAAATCTATTACAAGAGGTTTGCACTGGTCAGGAGTGGTTGAAAAGGAAGGTGCTGGTCAACAATTGGGAGACGACCCAGCGAGCAAACTTCTGAGTGAGCAGTCATGCACTTCGGAAAGGTACGGCGAGGACGAAGAGGGATTTCTCTTCATGTATGAAGGTTGGAAATGTTCACCGTTATCTCGCTTGCTATCATGGTATCGCTATTTCATCAGTGTCACCTTGCTGCTTATGACCTTCGGAATTGCTTGGGAGATAGCAGGACCCCGGCCGACGAATCTTCAGGATAAGGTATTGACGAAGGATGGCAAATCCTTCCCCTCGGGACAGTTGACCTGGTCGCACAATTTTGAGCCTCTACCGTGCGGCACAACGCCAGAGGAGGCGATCGCTCGAGGCTGTCACTTTGACATCATCGCCACTGCTTGGCTTCCTCCAAAATGCATTGACCATCAACTCATTGCGGAATTCGAGGCCTCGTATCATTGGCTTTATTTCCGAAATCCAAACGGCACTGATCTGTATCCAAGTGATCATGATACACTGGGCAGTCAAAATACAACTATCTGGACGACTTTCCGATGGCATGTCGCTCATTGCCTATATATGTGGAGGAAGTTGAATCGGGCGTTAGTACAGGGCCACATGACTGACGGAGAAACAATCACACAAAAGCATACTGATCATTGCTCTAAGGTGATCCTGCAGATGACGAACCCAGACTCCATTGCGACAATTGTCGAAATAATTTATCCACCATGTTAGGGAAAGTGGTTCGTACCATAAAGCCTATAGACCAAACAGAGAAAACTCTTGTATTTATATCCATGGTAAATTGCAGAAATGACAAATATTTCGTAAAATATCAAGAGCCACGAAGAGGCTGATGTAGAGAAAGACTCTAAGTAACGCCTATAATAAGTACAGTATGTCAATGGTATCCTACAAGCGATATTGGGTGTAATGTACAGTGAGAACATTGTTCATCAGTTAACAACCTGTCAACTCAACTGGCTGTTATTGCAAAACCATAACGCCAGAAATAAATGCCTTAGTATAACAAGACTTACCAACTAGACTCTAATATACGCTTTCCATATATTGCCACACCAATAAGTTTCACAATTACTTCATAGCTAGCACTAGATCAACTAGCTTGATAACTCCTAGTGTCTCTAGTATACCACCTGATTCTGCTAGCTACTCTATTCTTCCTTATAGAGAGTTTTAACCCTAAGCTATATCCCCAAATCATACGTAAGTCTCTAATATAGCAAAGCAGAGGGCGAAAAACATATAAAGGCTCCGCCCTAGCCGTCCATCCCTAGCCGTCCATCCCTAGATGCAGGCTAACCCACGCCGTTATATAGAGCCGCCAGCGAAAATGGTGGGAAGATAGCCTGCATTTCCCTAGCTATCATACTGTCACCCTCTTTCACCCAAAGAGGAGACCCTTACATGTCGCGGCAGGGTACCCCCTAGGCGGCAGCACGCAGGCGAGATAACATAGCATATATGATGGTTTATAACATTATTTAAATGAAAGAGTTTTATGTAAAAGGGAACAGCCTGGCCGCCATGCAGCGGCATACGCTGGCAGCGTATCCCCTTGGTCTCGTATGGGGGCGTACGGACGGAAACGAAAAGACTGGGGGGTAGATATCCCCTCGGAGGTAGGAGGTAGATATCCCCGGGTTCCTATACGATAAAACGGCTATAAATTAGATTAGGCGAGAGAGGATAGTAGTATGATAGTAGATGTAAGAGTATATGAGTTATAGAGGTATGGTGGTGGAGATATAGGTGGTTGAAGTTTGGGTGTGGATTTTGGTATGGTTTGGTTAG
>NW_006921458.1:28421-58092 GCF_000392275.1 Phaeoacremonium minimum UCRPA7 | reverse complement strand
AAAAAAAAAACAAGTGGCAGAGGATGCTGACAAGTAAGGGGACCTAGAATCGTCGCCAGCAAATTAGCGACATCCTGTCGGGCAAGGATACTACCGACATGGATTCTGCCCATTCAACCATCTTCCGTGGCATCCTTGCTTCCAAACTTCCTCGTTCGGACCTGACTCTCAACCGGCTGACCCAAGAGGCAGTCAGCGTGACCGGCGCGGGCATGGAAACGACAAAGTGGACGCTGAACGTGGCCCTCTTCCACGTGCTAGACCAGCCACCCGTACAGGCCCGCCTCAAAGCCGAGCTCGCTAACGCCATGCCCGACGCCAGCGTCATCCTTCCGTGGGTAGAGCTGGAGAAGCTGCCATATTTGTCAGCTGTGATTAACGAAAGTGAGTACACACACACACACACACACACACCCATGAGTACCGAAACACGCACCGTCGAGCCCAGCGTCCTAACGCAGCCAGGCCTCCGTCTCGGCTACGGCCAGGTCCAGCGCCTTCCGCGCATCAACCGTCTCGGCACGTGGAAATACAAGGATTGGGAGATCCCCTCAGGTGCCACCGTCGGCATGGATGCGTATCACATGCACAGCAACCCGGCCATCTATCCGGACCCGCAGGCTTTCAAGCCCGAGCGGTGGCTCGGCGATCCAAAGGGGCCGGACGGCGTGCATCCGCTTTCGAACTATCTCGTCCCCTTCGGCCGCGGGTCCCGCATATGCATCGGCCGGCCGGTAGCCCTGATGGAGCTGCATGTGGCTTTGGCAACGCTGTTCCGCAGACATGAGTTGGAGCTGTACGAGACGCAACTAGCAGATGCGGACTTCGTGCTAGATATTGTCGTGCCGATGCCGAGGTGGGGAAGCAAGGGAGTTAGGGCGTTGGTAGTCAAATAAAGACTGGCTTTGCGCTGAGTCTGTATTCAATTGCAGGAACGCTCTCGCAGAAGAAGTGGCCGAGCTCTAAGAATTTTGCATCCCTACAAGGCAAAGGGAATGTAGTTCAATTGGCTTAGATAGGAGCTTCGAAGTCTCCAACGTCCAAAGCCCTCGAGGTAGCTCCGATTACATTACATAGTGGGAGCAGAACCTTAGAGTACATAGGTTATAGAGATGGAACAACTCGAGATATGATACGCCATCTTTTCTAAAGGCATAAAGCGCTCTCAACAACTTGTGCATTATAAACACTAGCGTCCCGCGGGAGCATCTTAGTATGTACACCAAGGCCGGACTACGTTCAGTTGGGCCATATTATTGAATCCCCATTAGCAACAGGGTTCGCTCTTCAGCACAGAAGGCGCCACGACAAGAGGGACAATGAGGAAAAGTTCATCCAGTTGAACATACGTTGAATGTCGACCGCGCTCGAGTGCAACGACATGTAGGTGCTTACCGAGCTACCTTAGGTTCTATACATACGCAAAGTCACCCGGACCAGCTAACTGCCCAGTGGTTTGATTTCAAAGCTACCCACCCGCGCGGCTTACGAATCCCCAGCCTTGCTTGGATCCGGCAAGCTGCATAATAATTATGGTTTGGATGAGCTACATAGGAGTAGCGCCCCGCGCGGGTGGTGGGTCTCGAATATGCGCAGGCTACAGAGCCGATTGGCAGCGGTCGAGTCACCCCTCCCCGCCCACCTTGGTCGAATCTGGCAAGCTGCAGAAAGAAGTGTGGGTTACTACTGCATGCAAGCAGGCGGGAAAATGGAGCTTGTATTGTGGATGATGCTAAAAAGCTGGCTAACTGCACTGGGACGGTCATAATAGCCCTCACAACCTGGTGGGGGAAAAGTGACTGGTCTGTGCAGGGAAGGTGCAGCTGCATGTTAATTAAGGTTTACGGGTGGTGGGTCTTGAAGAACGTGCGCAGACACAGTGGGACTACCTAGGTAATTACAAGGGGCCGTAAAAGTGGATCCGATACTATGGTGTATGCGGCGTGGTAACTGGACGTATCAACGACGTGAAAGCTGTTACTCAGTGAGTCGACGATGCCACGTTTGCGACCATCGGGCGTCGTTCAGATGAGGCGTTTTCTGGATTGCTAGGTAGTATAGGAGATATAAGAAAACCTCTTTCCTCTAGAATTAATGAGAGATCGCCTTTCTATGATCATACCGCGCAAAACTTCCCTCTACGCTAGCATATACTTCGGTTTGAGGAGATCATTCTCGGCGAATCCGCTGCTGAACCCACGAAGCTACTCGAGATCCTCGATGAGAATGGCCGCCCGTGTCGTTCTTATCCTTGGCTCAGGCCCCCGTATCGGCGATGCCGTGTCTGGGAAGTTCGCCGCAGAGGGATACAAAGTTGCCTTTGTTTCGAGGAAGGGAACAGACTCGATCAACGAGCAAGGCTATCTTTCGCTCCAGACCGATCTCGCCAACCCCGACCCCAGCCTCCTAGCTACCGTCTTCGACAAAGTCAAGAGCGAGTTCAAAGCGGCTCCTAGCGTAGTCGTATACAACGCCGGGTCTTTCACTCCCCCGCCCGTTGCAAATTCGGCCTTGTCTATCCCCAGTGCAAGTCCATACTGGCTCTTCCTTTCTTTTTGGCCTGCCTTTCAAGAACCTTGTTGAGTAAGAATTGCTAATTATATAATTCTTCGGCAGGCGCGTGTTACCAATGATTTGAATGTAAATGTTGTCAGTCCATTCATTGCTGCACAAGAGGCTATCAAGAACTGGGAAACTCTTCCCACCGAGACTCATAAGTTGTTCATTTACACTGGTAACATTTGTAATGTCGCTGTGTTGCCTGTGCCGATGTTGCTGAACGGCGGCATGGGAAAAGCGGCCACCGCCTACTGGCTTGGTGTTGCTGACGGTGCATACGCAGCCAAACACTACCGGCAAGTCTTTATTTATCTTGGCTCCTCCTTCGAAAATCATATTGCACGCAACGAGGAGCAGAGACTCTCTGGTGACCGGGCTCTAACTTTGTCAGATTCATTTACGCCGACCAGCGCCAAGCGGATGGCAAGATCGCAGGCCAAGATGTCAGCGGGCCCGCACATGCCGATTTCTACACGCAGTTGGCGGCTAGCGGTGCGAAGGATGTCCCGTGGCACGCCACGTTTGTCAAGGACAAAGGATATGTCAAATTCTAGTCATCTAGCTACTTTCTATCTAAACACTTATGATCGTTAGACGAGTAACACGAGAGCTCTATCACTCTGAAAGTACGTGGCGAATTCGCCAACGTTGCCCGTAGCCCTATCGTTCCACACTTTTTCTATAATATCAAAGCTGCGGCGCACAGTGCTAAAGCGGCTGACTGGCCGCAGCGAATCTATCATGTTTCGTATCCGGGGTCTGTGTGCCGGTTCGACCAAACAACCTACCACGCAGAACGGCCAGGCCATGCTGCGCAACAGAGCCGGAGACGACACATGGTGCGTCCACAGCTCGAGGACTTGAGCGACATGATGCCGTACGTCCGGGTTGGCAGGCTGCCATCCAGACATGATGATAGAAATATAAAGAAAGGCACTGTGCGCCCAGACCTTGGTGACCAACGAACTTTGTCGGGCAATCCTCCGAGTCTGTCCGAAGTAGTCTTCCGCTGCGAGCGTGTCATCTAGGAAACTTCTCTCCCCGGCCATAAAAGCCAAACCGGCGTCCAAACGAGAGATATGGGCCTCTAGCGTCTGCTTGATGGCTTTTGCGCGATTGACCATCTCACCCAGATCCAGGTTGCCGGCTGCGTTACAGTCTTTCTTCCACGCGTCCAAAGCAGCAATCTCGCCGATTTGCCTGAGGACCCAGTTTTGGCACCCTATAGTAGCCTCAAGGTTAATGGGCGGGTTGGTATCAATGCCCTCGCTTGGGAATAAAAGACTGTGGTGGTAGTCGTATAGTTGCGGACGCTCCCGCAAGGCAGTGCTCGCGATGATATCATCGAACAGCAGCAGGGCTGTTGAAAAGCGAAAGGCCGCTTGCTCAGAGCTAGGCACCTCAGCTTGGTGGGCTAGTAGGACCCACGTGGCAGGGCCAAGAAAGCCCATGATGGTTTGGAACGTGGTGTGAGAGGTGGCGAGGTCAGCAGCTCCAGGGACATCGATGACTTTCCTGAAAATATTGAGGGCCGCATTTAGATGGCCCCGGCAGTTGTCAAAACAAGCGATGGCGATCTCGAAGCGCTGCAGCTGCATGACAGCGGCCATGGTGCGAACGCTGGCAAGTATATGCTCATCCTCGTAGCTCTCGATTATCTGCATGGCATTGCGCAACATGATGAATGCATCCCTCGTCTGTTCAAATAAGACGTCCCATATACGGCCATCGGTAATGGTGGTGGTTCCGTGCGCTGATGCAAAGAAATACGAGCTCTGGCAAAGGATAGCTTGACGAATGACGGGGCTGCTGATGACCAGATCCAGGATCCATGCTCGGCCGCCTTCGAGCAACCCAGGCCGGTGAAAAGGAAACAGGAACGGGAAGACATGTTCGAGGTAGCAAACTAGTAGCACCGAGTCCGACTGTGCGAACGGTCTCATCTTTTGTACCTGCTTACATACGTTTTTGGTATCAACGGGAGAAGCAGTATCTAGTGGGTCTGGAGGAGTCGCGCTAGAATCAGGCACATAAGAAGACGCTTCGCTCCGATCTCCGGATCCGGAACTGGAGACATTGGAATTAGCGAGGACCGCCGACTCCCTCTTACCGCGGAGGCGATAAGGAGCTTGTTGCTTGATCTCATTCTTGACCTGCTCGGCCATAGCCTCCTGCTTTGCACCGCCGTCCATCCACGCCGGCTTGTCGCCGTAGGCGCAGGTAGAGATGTGGAGTGCCAGGCACTTGTTGCAAACGGGATGCTGCTCATCGCACTTTTTACGCCGCAGTCGACAGGGCCAGCAGCCGTTGGAACTTTTGCTCATGCTGATCGAGAGTGTATTCCGCGGAAGGGCTAGTGCCTACGCGTGATGGGGAGAAACCTGGAGCTGAGGTAGCGCTCAAAAACAACCAGGTAAGGAAGGACTCTCGCTACGCAAATGGCGTGAGAGCTGCCCAGTAGCCTCGAGCGGGCTGTGCCGTTGATTCGTAAGCACTGATTGCCTTTCGTTCAGAAAGGATTTGGTTGTCAGTGTGTGTGTTACTTATCTCGGCCTAGCGCCAATGCAGGGCCGGGGTAAGTGGGGGTGTCTCGACGTTCCACGAACGGCCCCAATGCCAGGAGCGACGTATATGGCTTCGAGTACTATGTGAATGTTCAAGAAGCGGCACGCGAAACTCGGGCGCGCCAGCACTATCAATCGATCGAGCTTTGAAGGTCTTATCTACTTATTCTACGATACGATCGCCTCCCTGTGCGCCGATGGTCAAGCCGATCATGATAGCTATGTAGTGGAGACCCCCAATCCCAACAGACTCGTGATAGTAACTCGTCCACCAGGGATGGGAAGCTAGACTCATAGAAGGGAATGTTAAGTCAAATTCTTATCGAATATTGGTACGAACTCCATGGGTAATCACCAGCATAAGGTCAATGATGCCGTAGACTATCGCGAGGTCGACAGAGAGGAAAATAATGACTGGCTGAGTGGTAGCAGAAGAACGACGCGAACCAGCGAAGTTCGCAGAATAGAGGCGAGGCGTAAATCTCCAAGCTCGATATCCGTCCGCAGTTGATCGTTCCCAGTTTCTTTACGCAGCTTTTGCGCTGTTTTTTTTACAAAATTCGCGGGCCGTAGGTCTCGTTCAGCATAAAGAAAACGAGGACATATACAACGCCTCCGAAAATGGTGATGGTAAAGAAACACCAGAAACACCAGTCCCACGTCGATTTCCCGACAACCGAGGCTCCAAGTAAGGGTTTGAGGGCAGGAGTAAGCAGTGATGCTAAGTATGAAGCCCAATGGCCAGGTCATTGTCCTCCGCCCGCCACAAATCCGAGAGAAGACCGCCACTAATGGTCACTGAAGCGCAAGCGCCGAGACCGCTGAGAAAGCGGAAGGCCATGAGTTTGCCTTCATTCTTCGCGAAACAGTTGGCAAGATTGAAGATCAAAAAGAAGACGTTGGCGAGCTGAAGAATCAATGAACATCCATACACCTCGAAGAGTGGAGCTAACACCAGGGGCCCGATAGCATAGGCAAGTTGAATGTTGGGGAAGAAGATCTGCTTTTGAAAAGAACCACCGATGATAACATTGATGGCAATCACTGTTCCAGCGGGCGCGACAATAGCAGAAGAGATGCCCGACATGAATGTGATGAGTGATACTAGAATAGTAATGGCCCATTTCATGCTCGAGGGACGAGCCAGTTTTCGCGGTCATCCGCACCATCCCCTTTCACGATCTAGATGAACCTAAAGAATCAGTTGGCGGCGCCTGTATTATGAATCCGGTGAACATAGTACTTGCGAACTTTCATTGACAACTAGTGAACCCTTTTCAGAATTCGCCTCTGGCACATTATGGGAATGGGAAGTTCCACTCGATAGTATCAGAGTTCCAGGTAGCCCGCGATCAGATAGGTCATCATCTTGCGTGGCTGTCCTGTCGCCGACAACTTGACATCTTTCGACTCATACTCAGAACGTAATAGCAAAGGATCCTCAGTACAGTAACTTGATGATGACAAGGCAGAGGACAATCAAAGAAGAGAAGCTGGCTTGGCACCTCCAGCTCTTCCGGTGTAAGCGCATAAGCCTCAGCAGGGTCAAGCCGCGCACCATCATATTAGGCTCATTTGCCAGCGCGTTGTGACAGAAGTGTGAGTGCTCATTGGCTAAGTCAAGCTGAAAGTCCGGACAAGTAGCTGAACCTCAGACTCACGTGTGTTTAGGTCCATTACAAGTTACAGGTCACACACTTGCAGCCTGTTTTGGCGCGCGTCCTTTCTGGGTCCAATATGCTTCACTGACGAGTGAAAAGTACCCTGTTGAAGCATGCAGTCAGCTCTATACAGTTGCATTTATTGCCCAAAACTGTCTTGCTACATGGTGTGTGGGGGTCCAAGCCTGCCGTGTGGGACTTTGCCTTTTGGGGACCCAACCACAATGCGACAAGGTGGTGTGATGCCGAATTGCAGAAGCGATGGCATGGCACGGGTACCAGCTTATCTACAGCCTTGGGACTTTGTAGACCCCGGCAAATTTGGCCAAGATGAGCCTCTGGCCATAGGCCCGATAGGTGGATTGCAGACGTTCAGCTACTGTACTCGTACCCCCTAAAACTTAAACCTCTTAGATTTCGGTTTCCCAATCTTCAAGCTTCTTATCATTGGTCAGCCACTGCTTTAGTATAATTACCCACTTGGCAGGCGTTCCGGGAAGACAGCCGAGAAACTCCATCGCATTCCCAACACCGCCTTATTGGGTTGTAAGATGCGCCGGTAAGTTAACAAGAGGCTGTAGCACAACGCTGACAAGTTTGTAAGGATCTATCTATCTGACACAACTTCTGGATCAACGGGGCATCAGCTAAAGGCATCGCAGCGAAAAGATGATCGTTTCTGTAGGAACTAATGATCAAAAGGCCTCGGCTTTTTGCTTATTTGTCCACTGGCCGTAAGAAATTCTTTACTTGGTAATTAATCGACTGTGTGGTGTGCGGAGTGGCCAGCTACGTGAGATAGGCCCTGAGAAGCCGCATGGGATTTACAGCCCATAGCCCATGGGAATTTGGCGATAAGAAAATGTGGCACGATGACGCCAAGGAGAATTGAGGCGGTTGATTATACGGCGACCCCCGGAGCTGACTATCAGATTGAGCTAGGGTAGGCGAGGGGTATGCGAGATGTCGATGGGCAGGGTCCTCGGGACTGATTTAGTGGATCGCGGATCCTGTTCCCTGTCATCTTGAAAATTTGCAGATCACTGAATTGCTGGCCCATGTCACATGTCGCCAGCTGATTTAAACGGAAGGATGAGACCCCCGGCCGGAAGATAGGACTCTGCGCGCTACTAGTAAGTATGATGAAAAATTGGATGGCCCTCACTATTTGCCCTCTTCGCATACTATTCGCTGCTTAGGGGCGGAGACAAGGGGCCGCTTCCATTGGATGAACTCCGAACAAAAGTATGGCACGTTCAGGAAACCCGAGGGGACATAATCCTGAGCGCATGGTAGCGGGCTTACCGGACCTGGCCTGCCAGCTTCCGGGTTTATGGCAAAACAGCCATGGCGGTCGCCCTGATGTGGACTATTCCTACGCTATTGAACGGCACAGCTTACTCTGTACCAAACTGGGCTGCTGGATCGAGAAACGGCGCATGAGGCAAGGCAAAGTCGTAGCATCTGGGAATGGCTTGCCTGGTCGGAATGCGTATAAATCAGAGACAGAAGTCTACTTGGAAGCTGACCACACCACTCAATTGCTTGGATATCTAAGACCCTATCTTTCTTCGCGTCCACGATGTACGCAGTGCGGATAGCCATCTTCACATGCTTCAGCTTAGCCGCGAACACGGCCAATTGTGCAACCTTAGTTTACAGTGATAAGGCTCCCACCTGCAGGAATATACCCGGGGACCCGCGTTGGCCTTCCATACACGCATGGAACGCTCTCAATGCAACCGTGGAAGGCCGGTTGATCGCGACAGTGCCCCTCGCACATGTGTGCCACGACCCAACCTATGACGAAGCATCATGTGATTATGTTACGCAGAACTGGGACTACGCTTACCTCATGTAAGACGGCTCCTCCCGGGTGCGAAAGAACTTGTTCCTTAAATGTTTCGGTATACCTCCAGCCTCACCACCGCGCACATTAGGCATACTGAGCTGCTTGTTGCTCTTGCCGCTCCCACCAACAGCCGCTCAGAGCCATCGTCACTTCACATCAACGCATTTGACCAAAATATAAGCTCGGCTATAGGTAATAATGTCACTCCTCTTCCAAGTACCAGAAAACAGAGAGTTGGAACTTCTTAACATAATATCAGATAGCTCTACTCCCTTTCCAATTCCACAAAGTGTCCGCTTCCCATTTTTCTTAATTATTTGGAACAGGCTGCCTGTCATCCCTTCTATTTCATCATTTTGAACGCTTTCAAAAGTTTTCCGGTACCTAACATTGTACTGGCTGAGCGTGAGAAGCGTTTCAAAATCTTTGACCTTGTGTACAACTTCATTCTCCAACGAGCGGTGTTGAACATGAGTTGTGAGCCAGATCGTGTATGAGCCAGCCTCCGGATTGTATGATTCTCCGAAGCCTTCAAGTTTGAACCTGTCGTCTTTTGTGGATAGACTATTCGGGTATCTCTTTACAGACGTGGAATCGAAGATATCAGCTTGACTAATCGCATTGACTACGTTCATGTCTGAGCCGTGTTCTAATCGATGAGTGCAGTTCAAGAAGCGCTGGTCAGCGGTTTCACGGGTAGATCTGTGTCTAGCAATCGTACAAGTGGCAACCGAACCGGGAACACTAGTAACTTTTTCAATGTCAGACAAGTTGTATAAACTGTGACTATATCCTGACAATTTGTGGCTGCTTGTATAGCACTCGAACGGAGGTTCTCAGCCATGGTGAGGATACAGCGTGTCAACGAGGTGGTCTGAGGGCGAGTCCAGTTGGAGAATTGAGAGGAATCGGAGTTCTTCTAGCAGTGCATAACCTCAAATACTTTCCCGACACCCGTACCACCAGGGCGCACCACATTCTACACTTCTTTAAGCGCGTTGCATGCGGCATTACCAAATAACCATAGCCCTTGATTCGTCGATTCGCCACTAGAACTTGAAAATTTTAGTCGATCTAGATCCCTAGACCAGCCCACGCAACAGGGCATGTATTACTAAGGCTAGCTGGACCCTTAATCGTTTGCGTATCTGCTAACGTTGCCCAAGAGGGCAGCCAGAGAGAAATTAACTCATTGGCGTCGAGTCATCACTAGGTAGTGCTACCGGATCTATGAGAATACTCCTCTTCAACAAGGAGTCCGGACTTCTCGTGGCCCCCCTCTTCGCCTTACACCCTACCCTACGGCTACTTTCTGCAAGACACTTAAGCAGCAAGGCCACGGTCTTAACATAGCAGCTAGTCGCGAGGCAAGACGGAATCTCTGCCTTTGGAAACTCGGTCACTATCTCCATTGGATAAAAATCCCAAACAGCGCATATTCTCCGGGGACAGAGCGAGACTCCTGGCAGCAAATATCCTTCCTACATCTCTGGACATCCACTTCCTGGGCTGGGCGCAATCGTCAAGAAAATTCGAGAAGAGTGCATACAGCTATAATTTGGACTAACTGCTTCACCGTATTAGAGGACTGGAATTTAGTCTGACCTTATTAACGTAATGTCTGGATAGTCCTTCATCTGGCATTGGCTGTCGAATGAATGAGGAGAGTCACTCGCGTAATGTGCAGTATGCATCGTTCGTGATGTGCTGGCCTATTCCTCTCAAAAGCTGCCAAGATGAAAGCAACTGGGCGGCGCTCACCTTGTTCGCACAGGGCTTCCGAGTTACGGGGCCGTGCCCCGCTAAACACCGATCCACCGACCCGTAGCCGGCGCCCCGCTCTGAGAATCGGTCGGCTGTAGTGGACATGCGAACGGTGATTCGATGAGTCGATCAAGTGGGGCCGGCCCGGCACGCCATCCTCCGCCGTAATTGCTACAACTCCACTTTCCCCGGGCCTATCCGGGGTGACACATACGCGCCGGCTCCCTCCCTCGTTGAGTGCACTTGCAAGTTGCATTGCAGGCTCACGTTGCTGCTCGGGCGGTTGACTTCGGAACTCTTGGAGCACGCGCCGGAGGGTGGCTTTGCCACGGAATGTTTGGGTTCCAAGGGCCGCCTTGCTCGCATTGTTGAATACACCCAGACAGGTTCGCCAGCCTGGTAGAGGATTCGTTCAGGGGAAAGTGTTTGGGCCCGCTGTACTTCTGCCAGCGCCTTGCCAATCCCCTTTGCACGAGCCACTCTATCTTTCAACTCGACAAGTCTTGGGACAAAGTCCTGACAAGGAACAGCCATTCGGGAGGTAAGGGAGGGTAAGTGAAAATGGAGTAAGAATAAAAAGGCATGAAAGGAAAGGCATAATCAGAAAAGACACAAAAAAGAAAAAGTCATCATATAAAAAGGTGTGAAGGGAAAAGTCATAAAGGGAAAAGAAAGGCGAATTAGCAGGATATAGGGGGAGAAACCATCGAGATCACCTTGATAGCACTATATACTATACGTCCGGCTCGATTCTCACTACCGCTGTAAGTGCCGCATTGACTTCACCACCATGTAGTGTCACGCTTAACCCTTTCTAGAAGGAATTAATGATAAGGAGTGTTTAATAAATATTTGTTTGCGCTTTATAACGCACAGGGCAACACTTCTCTGTTCCGTGTTCCCACCTCTCGCCGAAATGAGTAGCAAGGAGAAATATAGCAAAGCTCACAAAGGTGGCGGCCATAGTGAACATACCAGCAGCAGCAAAAGTAGCAGTAAGAGCGGTGGCCAAGGAAGTGGCGGTGGCGGTGGTAACGATCGAGGTGGGCCGTCCCGTCCACTCAGCCCTGGCCAGATGATACAAGAAGCTCGGCACATGTTAGCCAATCTGTACGGCCATTCCGCAAGATCCAGATCACTCATCATAATCAAGTTAGTCCCGTATCCCTGCGTCACCTAGCAAGACCATTACCTACATGCTACTAGCCCATCTCTCTGAAGACTTCAAAGGTGTCACCACCATTATTAGTTTGTCAAACAACTATCCTGTCTTTAGGTAGCTGATGCTTCAATAGTCCTGCACATACCTAGTACAACACAGCGAAGCAGATAGAAACAGCATCAACACTCCTTCATATAATTTTTTATCGTGCTCCACACTTTCTCTGCGAAGCCGCGTTGCTGATTGGCAAAGTGGAGGCACTTGGTACCGACAGCTGGACTGCAGTGCCAGTGCCAGTGCCAGTGCCACCCACGGCAGCCCCGCTAATGGACTTTCCCTTAGCCATACATGCACGCCATCCAGCTGCTACCAAGCATCAATCCAAGTCCTGCCACGACGAAAACATAATGCAGGTCCGCATCAACAGATCCAGGCCCTGATACGTTTAGGTGGTGCGCCAACCGGGTTTGCCCATGATTCGCTTTGACTCGTAACATTATATACTGACACGGCCAATAAGCAGCGACCACATGACCGAGCCCCTAGGCTCACAGAATTTCGCCAAAAAATTGAAGTTGGCGTTCGTCGGCTTGAAGATTCCTATTCTACAAGCAATCAAGATCGCGAATACGTTACGCCCAGAATGTTTGATCCCATCCGTGACGCCCTGGACCGTGAACCAGGTCAGATCCTGAAGCAATGGGCGTTTGAAGACGCACCCGACCTGCAACTTTTCCAGCTCAAAGTATGCCCGAGATATGTAGAGCTGAAGAAGCAGGCCCTGAAAGAAGCGGTATGTCCATCTCCACTTGGGCAAATCAGCTGACTGACCGGCTAGGAATTGGAAATCGGACGGTGGGCGGCGGCCCATGGCAGAGGTTACGACTCGTCCGCGCAAGCTTTCCGACTCGTACAGGGCGCTCTCATCAGTCAAAGAGGCGAGATAAACATTGCTACGCCTGCGCATGACCAACCCATGCCTGCGCAGACGCGGGTTGGTGTTCACCCACGGGATGATCCGGATGCAGTGCAGAGCATCGAATGGCAACAGAAGTCCTACATCTTTAGGCCAGACGAGTGTATCACAGTATTAGACGGCGAAATCGACTTGGTCTATACACGAGTTTATTTTACGGGAAGGCAAGCCAGTTGCAGTCAGGAGACTAAGCCTGCTGTCAGACTTGCAGCACCCGAAGCTGTTGCAGAAGCGGACCTGCCAACTATTGCTCCTACCGATTCCGCGAAGACGGTCGCGGCGGCAACTAGTCTGGAGAACTCCAGCACCGCCACTCCCTCTAGAAGGATGGGCCCTTGACACGGTCAATCTCCACCCCGCCGAATGTACCTGGCAACTTCCTCCTCTTGACCACCTGTTGAGTCGCTTGTTGTTGTTGTTGACCAACGTCACCCACTCCAGCATGTGGCTGTGGCGTCGTCAGGTCGGGCGGAGAGGGGGACTGGCCGGGTGAGCGATCATCTTGGCAAGTGGTCGGCGACGGCGCGGGGGCTTGATCAGCTGGGACCGGGAGCTGTACACCATTCGCGTGCTGCTCGCATTTGGACACATCGTGCTGATGAAGAGAGCCAAGAAGCTCTGGTACTCACTCAGTCTGGGGACGTTCACTCGACGACGTAGAGCACATACCTTCAAGTAACTTCTTGCTGCAGAAACAACAAACTTGGCTGAGGTCCCTCAAATTGTCAAAGACGTATTCAAGCAGCTCCTTGTTCCAGAAAATCTCCAGAGACGTTGGTTGCTTTCGCGAATGATACTCCTTTGCCCTTTCTCTGTATGACCTTGCCTTGCGAACTATGTCTTCGGAGATCTCGTACTTGTTGACGACGTGCAAATCTATGATCCGACAGCAACGCTGCAACACTATATACACATCGAAAGGGCAATGTTTCGGGTACAGGTACGATTCATATTCGTGGCGGTGATACCTCAGCACAGTTCTATCGTGGATGCTGGCACGAGGGCGTGACGGCGGCGCGTCAATCGCAGCAAGTATGTTCTGCTGTTTGCTGAGCAGTAGGCGCCGTTCCTTTTCGCCAGTCATTGCTTCAAGGTGGACGAATCTTTTATTAGGCCACCATCATCAGGCTCAATTAGTTCTGTTGTGGTGGAGAGATTCGGCTGGTCGTGTTTCGGGTACTTCTTTGGTCTGGCTGCCCCAGGCGCTGGTGGTGCACAATCAACTCCCGCCAAGGTTCAAGTGTTGGCAGATCTGCCAGAACTTAAAGCGGAGAACGAAGAGGAACAGGGAACAGGGAACAGGGAACAGGAGACGCTTGTGTGGCGGCGGCCTGTTAAGCAACCGCTACGCTCCGCCTACTCTACTGCCATTTGTAACGTGTGGCGGTGGCGGTGCAGGACCGTGAAGGAATCTTGACTTGATTTCGAAGCAGTCGCCTTATATCCATCGAAAAATAAATATCGTGACTTGCTTCACAGATCCAGATCCAGTACTCATCTGTGGCGGCGGCGGCGGCCGGCTGTACCTGCTACCGTATACGGGGCTCCGGTAGGCGCGCACGTGCTAGCTAGCGACACGCCGCCAACAAGCTTTAAATAGCTCCCGTCAGCATTCTTTCACCCACTTCACACTTCTTGGGGGGTTTCTCCTCCCAGCGCTTCCGTCCCACGTACCACATCCAGTCGGCGCTTGAAATACATCCCACTCGCCCATTCTACTCGAGCCGTCTATTGCTACACTACAAAGCGTAGTATGCAGCTAGACATTGCGCCCGAAAGCTATGCAGCACTAAAGGCAAAGGGCACCTTACGAACTGGCTTTATGAGAGGACGAGTCTCGGGAAGGAAGGCCAAGGGGAGACTGCGGATGTGGACTGAGTTCTGAAAAGACGCAGACGGCATCCTAAACGACTGTATAGGTAACGAGTACCGCTTCTGTCTCACACCGAAAAAAAAACGGCAACGATTAACGATTTTGTGAATGATTGGTAGAACAGCTGCCGTAAGGTAAGGCTCTCTGCACGGCCCGGCCGTCCTGCCTTCTTTCCGGCCACGCTGGCAACGCCTTCTTTCAATACTGCGCTTTTGATTGCCACGACCAACTATGTCACACTGCTGGTTTCTCACAAGTTGCAGAACTGGCCGGGTTCTGGGGTTTTGATCAGGGCCAAATCAGTGTGGAAACAGAACATCAGACATTTGGTTAAAGGGAGAGCCTCTTGGAAGCACGCACCTCAAGATTGACAATGTTACGAGACTTCTCAGCCTCCTTCCCTAGCCGCTAAGGATCGACGGCTCAAGGACAAGGGTGGACAGGTTGAAATACACCATGAGGAGGCTCGATGTGCGGGCTGCTGCCTGGACTAGCAGAGCTATGTGCTGGGCCACAAGTGCCCAAATTCATAGCCATGCAACACCCATACAAACATTGACCAAGACATGCCGCCGGGTAAGGGGAATGTTGAAGGAAGCGCGTGCATACAGATGATCTGCAGTGTTCCCCCAGCCTATCGAATGCATAGAGGAATAATTGGGCGAGATTAATCTGCCGTTATGATGGTGTTTGCAACTACTTTGCATTCAAGATACGATGCTAACCAAGATGATTGGATTAATATGATATGAATGGAGATGTTGCTATTGTTTTTTGCCTGAGTAGTCAGCACAGACCTAGTGTTCCCACCCTCTGCCTACCACCATCGGGTAGGCTTAAGGATAAAGGATGCCTATAATGGTGGGTCTGATACTATACTCTATTAATCTAAATATAATATTAAATTTACTATCTACTTAATAAATGATAAAATATAGTGTATGGTCTGAAAAGTCGGAGACGATAGTCTAACGGTCGATATGTATTTTTATATACTTTGTCTCTATCGTAGAGACTAAAGTTCTTAAGAAGTCTAGAGATATGGTAGCCGATCACTTCAAGTCACGGCTGTGGGTCGCTTGTACGTTGTGTGAACCAACAGGGCAGCATGCAGATTTTCAATTTGTGGTGGTGGCATCCTGAAGCTTATAACTCGGTGAGGCGTTAGGGCTTTCCGAGCTCCTTGAGCAATTTACAAAGGCATTACCGTGCAAAAAAGGCATTTGCTAGCTAGCCCTGGCAGTGAGGAATCATGTATTGTCACAGAATGGAGACATGGCCAGCCAAGATATCCGGAGCCGTTCATAGTCAATCGGAGCGCCGGCCAGCTAAATATTTCGGCATCCGCAACCGGACCGGCGCGGCGCCGTAAAGGCCACGGAATTGTATAAGCTTGTTGTCGCAGGCGATGAGATCGGCGCGTATGCATGTGACTGCCATGCAAGGATGCTGCACAAGTAGCCATTGCTGTAGGGGTACTTACATGGAATCACAGTACATGTATTTGTACTCCATAGTCAATATCTTGAGGCTGAAAATGGGTTAGACTCGTCACATCCGCCTCGCATACTGATGGTACATATGAAGTAGTCAGCGCCACCTTTCATCCCCACTGTGATAGTTGTCACATTTCTTCTCCGTTGTGACAACTATCACACTTGTCCTGACCTACAATACAAACATGGCAAAACGAAAGAGACTGGACCCCAAAGTTGCCCGGACGTACCAAAGAGCTTTTGAGACTGCCGCTCTCTTACATGCTCTCAGATACGACAGGTTCGGGCATCTTAGTCATCTCACCATTCTGGACTATACGCTGCTTGTACGATCAACTGGTATGTATGATCTTCGCAGGTATGATCGTGAAGGCAATATTTCTGACAAACCTATACGCGGCGAGAAGTTGCCCGAGGGATTTTGGTCTAGATACTATGCTACGTTTGAGAATTTTGATCCCATTTTGGCAAGCAATTACTTCGGTGGTATCTGCCATGAACTCGTTTCATATCCGCCCGCTAGCTGATAGGCTATAGAAATCACCTATTTCTCAAACTGAGACAACCTAGCAACGTTCCTCGAGCAGTTGGCAAGACTTAGACAACATCACATCTGTTCACAGGGGAAACATGCCATACCTCCACAGCCAACACATGATGATCAACAGTCAACATCAGACCACCCCTCTCCACAGCGGACACTCAACTGCATTTCTCCTGAACCATCATATAGAGCAGTTCAGATTATGAGCCTCGTCGAAGAAGCTGACCGGCGAAACACTAACGTGTTTGAATCATTCTCCCAGTTGCCACAGGCTAATCGGACAGCGATTCTCAACGGAGGAGCTGATATCGGTCTTGGGCGACAAATCCTCAAAGAATGGGCGAAACGTATTTGTAACAATACAACACAGAGCCGCGTTCTCAGCGTCATCGATTCTATCTTACCAGAAGAGATCCCAAGGCTAGTAATGTCACGCACAGAAGATGAGCTGAAGAGGGAGATTTTGCTCAACTAGGCCACTTCCCATTTGTCCAAGAAACAAAAGAAGACTGAGGAGGCTCAGAAGGCGAGAGCTAAGAGTATCACAAAAACCAGGACTTCTGACTCCAAAGAAGCCAGGGAGATTGAAGAGACCCGGATCGTTGAAGAGGCCAAAAGAAACGCAGAGGCTGAGAAGCAGCTTCTCAGGGAACGAATCGAAAGCATGACCCGGGACAGCGTTTCGTATCTTCTGAGGGGAATAGGTATCCGGAGGTCGAATATCATTCAGCTTCTCGTGGATCTGTTTTTAAGGTGTCAAGATAGCGACATATGGCGGGTCGAGGAGGTGTTGGAACTACCTTATACGGTATGTATAGCAGCAGCGCTGACTTAAGGACATGCAGTGACGCTGAGGTGACCGTTAAAGTGAATCAAGAGGGGTTGTTTGGTTTGATTAACGAGTACAGTCCTGTGTTGCATGTGGAGCCTCCTGAGCGATGTGCGACATATTAGACATCATTCTTTGAGATCTTTCCTTGCTGCCATAGCTCTATGATATAACCCTCTTCAGCTCTGACGACCTCGCTCCTATCTGAAGTGTAATGCACCAGTTTGATATTACCGCTCGCGTCTTTGATCCTGACGATTCCGCTAATGATTGTGACGTTGACTGTCCCCTTGACAGTGATTTTTTCGCCGTTGCCAGTGTATTCGCTGCCGTTTTCGAGGTCGTCAGTAGTCTTGCGCGAATTAGTCTGATACTTCGCAAAGCCCTGAAGGTATAGCCAGACGAACCTTTGCCATCTGCTGCAATTTTTCCGCGCTCTTTAATCTCGCGACTGAGCTTGACGCCGGTTGCGCAGTGACTGCCCCTCAGCGTCGCTAGAAGTTCATTGCGACCCTCATAAATTGGCACGTGCACTCCGGTTTTGCGAAAACCGTCCACCGCGCGAGATTCCTGCCGCTAACAGGTGCGTACCGATTGCGAGGCTCATTCTGCTAAGGCAGGCAATGCTAGATCAAGCTGAGTAGGGTTAGGTGGCAGACTACACCAGATGTAGACCGACGGTGGAAATCACCATATAGATGAACACATTCAGGGAAGAGCGTACGACATTCCAGTAGGATGTTCCTACTTCACACTACGACAACTTCCTACTATAGGGGCGAGAAACCAGTCACCTTGGCATCCTATTTGAATCTTACACCATACTTATACTATACGCCACTGTATTAAACTTGTATTTATGCTTTGTTCGGGAGCAACAGTATCATATTAAACAATTTGCTATATAGCTAGAGTATAGCTTCTATACGCTCTTATATTTCTCAACCATCATCTTGAGTTTTGTACCCCATGCCGGGATACGCTCCTTTGAAATGCAACTTGGACCTGATGGATACTCCAATCCAACTTCACGCTTGAATCAGAAGCAAGAGACCGGCATCCCGGCTTAAACATCGTCTCGGGTTGGTTTGACACCTAGGAAATAAATGGGACAGCCAAGGGAGGGTGTAGAAGACAGAATGATGTGAGCAAAATGGCATATGCTCGAACATATGAAAGTTAAATGTCAATTTTCGTGTGTGTCATATCAAAAGCTAACAGGTAGTATAAGTGAGAATATAGAGCTATAGGTAGCCTCTTCTTTAGTCACCCTTTTCCTTTATATCCAGTAAAATAGTATTTATGTGAGAGTAATATAGTATGTCTACCTTCTTAGTCAATAAGCTCGTTTATTTTGAAGAGATGTCCAATCGTCTAGTCGAGTTCTAACGTAAAGCTAGTAATTATAGTACCCTATGAAGAATATATGTTAGTTCTAAGTTAACGATATCGAAGAGTAGCGTACTCCCATTTATAGTCAAGCAAGAGTAAAGCAAAAAAGAACCTCCTCCTTGCTTACACTGCATACTCAATGGAGCAGATGTGGTATGGTCTTGCTGGCGAAGGGGTGAAGAGACGGCATCACCTAGAAGGCAAGCTGTGCAGAGCAGAGCGGGCGTCAAGAAGCAAAGTTGTTCCCCCACTCCACTCCCTCCATCTTCAGTTCAAGTCCATCCATCCGTTGTCTAGGCCGAGTCCGAACCAAAGCCCACGCCATTGACAGCGCCTCCGCCTGTGGCGGGACTCGAGGCCTTGACCACCTGGATCTCCCCATTGTGGTTGGCAGCTAGCGCCTGGTGGAGGCCCTCGAGCACCAGGCGGTCGTTGTCGCGCTCCCACGTCATCTCCCCACACTTGTACTCCAGATGGGCGAGGTGTGCTCAAGCTCGTCATACTTTCTGACCTGGACGGCGACCAGGTCGTGGAGCGCGGCGTTCTCGGCCTCGAGGCCGTCGCAGCGGGCGATTGGGTACTTGGTTGTTGCTCTGGCATCCTCACTCACGCCCTGGAAGGGGTGGAGTAGTGGCTTGTTGTGGTCCGGATTTGGATCTGTGGTTGGCTGTTGTTCCATGCTGACCGACGGGCGACGAGACGCTAGAGGTATTCGTTTGACAGGGAGAAATGCGTAGTGTGTTCGAACAGTGTTGGGTTTGAGGAGGAAGAAGTGGGTGGATGAGCCAAAGGTACGATGGCGCGACGATGAAAACGGGCGCCGAAAGGTTGGTCAGGCTGGCGATTGGCGATTCCGGAAGAAAGCGTAGAGAATTGGGTAGCTTAATTGAGAGGAGGGAGTAATAGAAAGATGGAAGAGGCGAATTTGAGGGCAAGGCAGGCGGGCGGGCGATGATGGTGATGACGCCGACGACTTGACTGGGTTGGCTGTTGGTGATGATGGGTTGAAAGTGAAGGAGTTGCTTTGCTTTGCCCTACTTTGCTGGAGGCTGGAGGTTCGCTGACAAGGTGACTTTCTTATTTCCTTGTTCATCGTTCGTTCGTTCGATCGATCCTTCTTTCTCCTCTCCCTGTTCTGGAACCGCAACTGTCGGTATATTTGGTTCCGTTCATCGTCCATCACCAAGTACTCAGATAAGACAAGAAAAGACGTTCCACTTCAGAAGACCTCATCATACGTCTAGTAATCTTAATGATACCTACTTCAGTTAACCGCCATCCTCCAACCGAACCAGATACAGTTGTACATGTACATTTCATGATCGCACAATTCGATGAGTCAAATGTCTTCCCCAATGCCTGCATTTCTCAAGAGCGTCTACCCTCGACAGAAGAGTTAGTTATCAAGTCTACCTAGGTAGGTACAAACACAGCGTTTCCCACTTCACCAAGCAACACAAAAATCATTCTTCTAAGTGCCATTAGTGTCCGCCCCCGTTGACCGATATTGCGGCCATGGCCATCGTATCGGTATCACCATCGTCAACGACTCTAGCCCTACTGCCTCGAGACCGCCGCGCGATGCTCGCAGCTCCTTCCCGGAGGTAGGTTCCTAGAAACACAGCCCCCTAGATCACCATCATGGATATCCCAGGGCCTGCAGCTCCAGCGCGCGCAGTCATGATGATGTCAACCTCAGTACGTAGATCAACTTCGGCTTCAGCTTCAGCTTGCCTCATTGACCGATACTCTTGATCGATGTGGCCGATTAACGTCGACGATGAGCCAGCAATGATGCCGATGCCATTAGTTTGTCCATGTCTTCTTCGTTTGACAGAGAATGCGAATCGAGCTCTTTGAAGAGCATCTTCTAGTATTGTTGACGGAAATGTTTGCCGTCCAAGACTTGGTCCGATAGTGGCTTATCGTGAAATAGACGGTTGGCGAACTCGATGACGTACACGCCACAGTCGTATGAGTTAGGCTGCTGGGGGCACCGCAGGGGAGCAGGGGGAATCACCCCGGGATAGAGAGGAGGACGAAGGAAGCCAGCCGAAATATTGGCTCCATTTGAGTGATTCGCACCTTTTCAAGGACAACATCAATCGCATCACGATACGCTCCAGCGTCTGTGCCTGTCCTGATACCGCTTCCTTTAGCTGTAACTAAGTACTATGGTATAGAATCGAGGACCTATGTTATCGTCTGATATTGGCAGCCTCACAACGAATCGTATACCTCAAGCGTATCACTAGCAGAAAACCACCTATATAGCGTCCAATGGCAGCATAAGCTATCGCATGCGTGAATGAAGGGGGAATCGATGGCCTGCATGGAGCGAAGTAGCTGCTAGCCCGTCTGCTACTAATTCCTCGCCCCCAGTGTCATGCTGTCAAGGCCAGCCATTCTCGAAGACACTGTTGTGTCGGAGAGTGTACGACGATTAGGATGGCCCGACCAACAAGAGCTTTCATAATGACATCGTTAAGAAAGCAGCTATCCTCGAGTGTGCGAAGGTTCGGGCGGATAGCGGCACCAAGGATGCGCAGCGCGGGAATGTCGGTGGTAGAATTGCGGACAGGAGGTTCTCTTGAAGGAGATATGTTTGTAGGCAGCGGGCTGGGCGGTGGTGGGCGCAGGTCCTCGTTCTCAAACTTGTCCTCTCTCTTCCTTTTGCTAGGGCGACTGTATGTGATGTGCGACGTTGACGAGAGGGCCGACGAGGAGGCATCCACTTCATGAAGATCGCTAGGCTATCGAGTGATCAAATCGCCTACATCTTCTCTCTTTCCTATTCCTTGTCGGGCTATCGGAGACCTCGCAGAGCCCGAGTTGAGGCCAAAAGCGTTATTGCTCACGGTTGAATTAGGACGGCCGGCCGGAATGTCGCCGTCCTGGCAGCTATCCTGGCGGCTATTGTCGTTGCATTTCGGAGCTTCACCATCCTAGCGCCATGCATCTGGCGACCTATCGCACTTGGATCCGGTTTCTGGGTTGTCACGGCAGGGCCGGATGTCTCTGACTTCAAATGAAAAAGTCTGAGTGCCACGGTTGCTTGTGGCTGATCCGAGAAGCTGCACTTGTGCTGCTGCTCGAGAGGGAGGCGCAGTGAAAGCTCTGCTGTTGTTCGAAACCGTGAGCAGTAGTGGTGTCGAAGGCAAAGCGATATGATGGCGAGCTCTGATGAACGCCAATATTGGCATTCGTCCGAGAGTCGAAATAAGAAGGTATTTGGGCTCGTACAACAGCGTCTCCTTCATGCGGAGCCGCTGAAAGAGGGTCAATGTCGCCACCGATGTCCTCGCCGCCATGATCGTTGGCGTCCTCATGTCTATACACGTCGCTATGCTCATTCTCAGGTGTATGATCCAATAAGGCGCGAGGTCCATAGGACAGGAGATACCCATGTTACCCATGTCCTCGGCGACTTGATCGTGTCGACCGATCTCGACATCGGGCAACGAGGCAATAGAACTCAAGTCATCTGCATGATCACGACGACAGCCCCAGTGCAGTGCAGTGCTCACTAAAGAGAGAAGAGAGACGGCGGGGGCGATTTCCTTCTGCGCTCTCTCTTCAAGTGTCAGACAGATGCATGCATCAACGAAGTTTCGGAGGGTTTGTATTTCCTCTTCCGCCTACCGCCATCCATGGATCAGGCTTCCCGAAGCCATCTCGGTGCCGGGTGCCGGGTGAGTACACTGCGAATTACCCTGCCTAGCAAAACAGGGTGGCTTACATCCAGAACAAGCATGCCCCGATACAATATTCGAGGCAAGGAACGGTATGTTACCAAAGCAAAGTGATGAAAAGGAAGGAAGGATGGCGGTGGAATGAATGAATGAATGGATGGATGGATTGATGAGAATAGACATTGACATGTGAAGGCTGGGGACTGGGGGAACAAAGTTCCGCAGGCAGAATGGTAGGCGCTCGATCCCGTGACTTGTCATCAAATTCACGACTTTGTTCTTTATCACTCCAGCGCATCATCGCCATGCTGTAATGCAACACAACACCAAAAGCCAACTCTCCTGAATCAAACAGTCCTGCCTCAGCCACGCACCTCCCCCCGCCAAGAAGCGAAGCAGTGAGGAATTGAATAAATGCTGCCACAGCGAGGGATGAATTTGACTGACTTACCTATCCAAGCTTTCTACCGGTCGAGTTTCACGATTGGAAATCTCGGGGATGGGAACTTCAGGCGGGCAACTGGGTGAAAACCCCCTCCCATCGAAGGAGGAATCAATGAAGGAGCCATTGCCATCGGCCGTGAGTGGCTTGCCACAAGAGACCTCAGCAGTAAAAAGTAGTGATGCTCCCATCCGCTTTGAGGTTGGCGATGCGCCCCAGCTCGGAAATCATGGGTTGCAGGGTCCAAAGCCGGCAGCCACCGCCGCCAATCTGGACCATGCTTCTCTGCCCTCCACCCAGCATGAAACGTCGGCCCACCGCGCAGAGGAAGCGTATGATGACCGTCGTCAGTGCTACTTGGAACGTGTTCGCGATATGGATCTTAGCGACCCTTGCGACCGAGCCTTCTTGCAAATGCCCTGGACCAAACTCGGAACTCTCAAGGTCTGTCTCTTCGAAGACCCTGACGGGGTACGGTATATCCTCCAGCCAAAGTTCACACATCTTCCCCGAGTCTCGACGTCGAAGCCGCCCGGCGCAGGCAACTATCAACCCGACATGTACTGGCTCTGTCCGTCTCAACGACGGGAAGGAGTACCGACGTGGGTAGTCCCAGCTGGCCAGATCTCTATTGCAGTGGCGGGTCAAGCTCTCCGCTATACCGGCTTCGAGGTTGTCGTTGATGGCGAGACAGAGGCGGCGTGGGTTCTTTTCGATCATGAGGCGGCTCGCTCGTATAATGCCTTTCTCGAGATCCAGAACGGGCAGCGGCGCTTCGCAGACGACCAAGATGTTGAAGATTTCGTGGTTGATCTCGTGGACCCCGGTCAGCTGTTCTCGGGTCTGCTGGCCGGTGGCGAAGGAGAAGGGCTTGTGTTTGACGCTGCTCGCATCATAGCCTCGTACCGGCAACTGGCAAAAGGCATTGCGTGGGCTCATGTGACCGACATGATACAGACCTCCCGCTGCAAGATCCTGCCTGAAATCCAGCAAGCCTACGAAGCAGCGCCAACATCGGAATCGGACGCGCCAGCCATCCCAGATGAGATGGGCTAGCTAGTCCAGGACAGCCGGCACTGAGCGAGCCAGGCCACCACTGTGGACTCTGTCGACTTTCGCTCTTTTACGCGACGGTCGAGAATGTAAAAACAAACACACAGAAGTGAGGGAAAACATGTAGGGACGAAAATCGATTGCACTCGTTCGCTCTACCATGGATTGTCGCCACGAACATTCTCACATTTTGCTCAGCTCTCCTTTCATACTGCGTCTGGTTTGTTGATTGTCTGAGCGACCGGCCACCTCTGGCAATCGATAGGAAAGGACTGCTTCTTCGTATCCAGCATCTGTTCGGACAACAGGCGGCTACTAGTAGGGGAGAAACACGCCCTGGATCTGCTGTTGGGTTGACCATTGCTGCGTTGCTCAATTCGGGAATGAGATTGGTATCAGTAAGAGCTCTTTTGATACAATGCTTGCATAAGGTATGAGGATGTCTACTCACAATATTTTCCTGGAACAGAGGAGGTCGGACCCATTGTCGGGAATTTGACAAGAGGCCAATACCTAGTCCAAAGTAACTGGACGTATGTGCCGGGCACACCGAGCTGTATCTCCGTCTGCATGATCGCGTGCGCGGATGAAAAGAACCGGTATTACATTGGTGGATCAGCCGAGAATTGGCCATTTGTCGGCAAGGAGATCAGCGAGATGCGCAAAGCAAGCCGGAACCCTTCAGCACACCGACCATCTTGCCATCCCTGGCAGAGTCATCACCGTCGATTCTACCGGCGCCAGTAAGCCGCCATGTTACACCTGTCAGTTCCGGTTCCGCGTCAACGAGGCTATCTCTGGGTGGGGACAAGAGGATAGTCCCACTGGCAACGGCAACGGCAACGCCGCATGGGCTTGCGCTGAGGTGCCGTGCTTCTTGGAGCACCTAGCGGATACCAACCCTGCTGGGCAAGCGTAAGACTAGTTGGTTGGTTGAAGTTGGTTCAGTTGAGGCGCTAAGATCCCGGGCCTTGGCTAGTTTTTACTGAAGATAGAGGGAAATCAAAGGCCTAATACAACAGCATACATGGAAAACGGTGCACTGTATCATGTTCTCCTCTTCTATGCTCCCATCGACTTGATGTGCGCTGATTTTCTTCTCTGTCCTCTTGAACACTTGAAGCACTTGACCAGGATCGTCATTGCCAAAGAGTGTCCCTTTCTTCTCCAATAATGGCGAGGTACAAGTTCTCTCTGAACCCGGACGGCCTGAAGTCGCGATCATTTGGAATGCCTGCCCACGTGGGACAGCAGCGTCAAGTTAGCCATGGGAAACCAAACCGCCATGTCCGGGAGAGAAACCCAGGCAGGCATGAGTTGAAGAGAGAGATGGCATACGTGTAAGCGGCCGAGCCCGCCATGCGCATTTGGATACTATCCGCGGCATTTTCCCATTCCGTGTACTGCACCAATAAATCTTTGGCTCTGCAAAGTCGAGGGGCGTATCTCGGAATGGCTCCCGGTCAACAGCACTCCCGGCGCCGCAGAGAATTGAACGGATGTCGCAGCTGGCAAAGATAGCGGTCGGCGTCTGGACGTTCAGCGGTTTGTGCCACCAGAAGGAGAGGGTGACAAGGGAACAAAAAACGAGGCCCGAGGTGGCGAGCTCTATTGGCGTGATTTGCAGTCCGTGTACGGCACGGCCGATGAGCCGCACGATGAGCCCGCCAGACTGGAAGCAGGCGAGTCCCTTGGCCAAGTGATCAGCCTTGCCTTTATCACTGATCTCGGATTTGGTGATGATGGGTGTCTGGACATGGCCGCGTTCGACGAGGTACGCCAGCTGCTTAGCTGTCACGAGGAAGGGTTTTATGCCAGCAGCGTGTAGGACGAAGCCGCCACTGTCAGCATAAAAGCCGTGCGAGATAGTCCAGCCAGTGTGGCCGAGTGCTTTCATGTCTTGCACCGACCGCCGAGCAGACTCGAGCTGGGCAAAGGCGAAGAGCATTGGTAACTCTGGGGCTAGGATGCCTAAGAGAACCCAGCGGAGCCTGCGAAGGAGCTGCGCCCTACTGCTATCATCTGGGGCTGGGAGATTCAGGTGCAGCATGGAGTATAGGCAAAGGAACAGGGTTGACACACAAGGCCAGATAATGTCCATCGTGCCTCGGGTTGTCGGTGACGAGACCCAGCCACGGTGGTCGGCTGGTGTAGCCGGGAGTAGTGTCTGTGTATGGTTTAAAGGCATAAGAGATCAAGAGAGAGGAGAAAGAATGAACAGCTTTTGGAGAGACTAAGAAAGAAAACGTGGTTGCGCAGTTGAGCTTCTTAACTCTTCTTTGCTTGATTTGAATGCTATTACGCCTACTCGTGGTTTGGCAGAAGGAACTGAACTTGTGTGTAACAACATCGACACGTCAGAACCCTGGGACATAATAATATTATATACGACTAAAGCCATGCGGTACCTTCCACAGCAGATTTTACATCAATTCTTAGCAATGTGTGTTGCATGTGTCTGTCCAGTGATGCTCGGGTCGGAAAGTCCAACTTCTTCTCCATCGCCATTCTCTGGTGTTCGCCGCAGAAGGGTACAGAGAAGTTTGTAGGCCACAAAGGCAGACAGCACCCACGTCGTCCAGGCACATGGCATTACATTATGATACATTTGCAGAGCGAGCTCGCTTAGCGCTCACCCGAGCACGCTGCTTTGAGGTATTCAGGAGGAGCCACTTTGAGTGAGCTGGGGCGCCATTGTGGGTGACTTGGGTGACTTGGGTAACCTGGGTGATTTTGGCTAAGCTATCAAAAATAAAAAAATTACTTATACACTCCAACGCTTCCACCACAAACATCGCGTGAAATTGCTGCCTCGCAGTAGCTGGACAAGAGAAGCTTGCCATAAGGGAGAAGCGATACATCCGTCAATCGGTCAAGTGGGCCCGCCAGAAACTTTGCAAGTCCCTCTTCTTGGAGACTCTAATAAAAGTATCTTGGAATATCCTACGTCACACGCTAGGCGAAATATTCCAACAAAAATACCAAGTAATCAAGCGGATAAAACTCATCAAAGAGAATTTAGAGGCTAGGCTTGCTCATACACATTCTTTTATAGGGAAAGAAAAGGTATTGGTAGAGGTATAGTTGAGTGTTCTATGTTCTTTGTAATTATTAATTAACTTACATGCTTTTCTACAAGGAATCTATTCTAACAAATATTAAAACAAGGTGGCAAGCTATGTCTACTAACAAGCACTCTTTTAATATATCACAAAACATTCTCAAAAAGAAAAAAAGATACCTTCAAGGCAGTAGGAAGCAGGTAGTCTATCAATTAGGATAAACTAGCATAAAGTCTAAGTCTTTAAAAAGCTAAGGAAATCAAACAAAGTGAAGTAAGTAGTAGCGAAATTAGTCACCTGACCTTCTGAAAAGGGTGGACCATCCCTTTAAGCGTGTACCACTAAGTCTGGTACTGATTGCTAATGATATCTGGCTCTTTTGATGAAGATCAGTCATCTTTTCTTAGCATTTGGTACCGGACTAAGTGTCACGCCGAAATAGCATCTAAAGAGATGGTCCTTTAACTCAATATATGGTCCAGAACATAACCCAATTCCCCCGACAACTGACTCCGAGAGCTTGCGCATAAATACGACTGAAATGACACAAATATACAAGCTCACGTCAAAGCTGAGATCCATTGCTGTTGCTGTTGTCGAGACTGGCCAGCAACTGGGCGCACAGACCACTCATACCCCAGCTTTACTTGATCGTGCGCTAGTGTACGATCGTAGCTCCTTCCTTAGCTTTGAATCCCACATGGAAGAGCCTCATCTCTGCGTAGGTACGATCCCTTCGCCTTGACAATATGGAGACAACCTGGCCGACGTGGACCTGGGCGCTGCCTGTTTTTTTGGCCTATATGCTGCTCTGCACCACTCTGCGGCACCACCAAAGAATGGCGATGGAGAAGAAGTTTGACTTTCCGACCAGAGCATCGCTAGCCAACATGACACTCGACCAAGCTTATGCAATCCAGAAATGGCTTGCTGAGCAAGAGTTTCCCACCACCTTCTCGGCCTCGCTATTCTTTGCTCTCTTCAAGGTATTCTGGTTGTGCCAGTCCTTGCCGGCAGCCAGCCCGACTAATGTTGCATGATTCCATAGACCTACGGTGTGCCTTCTATCTCCCGGCTGCTCGTAAGTACAGGGCAGTTTGCTAGCCACAACGACGACGACGACGACGACAAGTTGGCTAGGACCTCAAAGCGAGCCGCCGACACCAGCGTGCTGCTTACCAATATGGTGATGGCCAGGCCCGGCTCCACGCGAGCTATGGAATCTAAGGCGCGCACAAACTTCCTCCACGCCTCATATCGGCGAACTGGCAAGATATTGGACGACGATATGCTATACACGCTCAGTCTGTTCGTGCTGGAACCTATGCTCTGGACCGAAAAGTACGAGTGGCGTCGCTTGACCGATAAGGAGCGCTGCGCCATGGCCATATTCTGGAAGGCTCTCGGCGAGGACCTTGACATCTCGTACCAACAGCTCCCTTCACACCCGCAGGGCTGGGCCGACGGCCTGGCCTGGCTGGACGAGCTCGACACATGGAGGCGCGAGTACGCCGACCGCAGCATGACTTCGTCTGCTTGCAATGCTATCCTGGCCTCTTCAGCAATGGACATGATGCTCTACCGCTTACCAACTACACTCAAACCTGTCGGCCGGAATCTGCTCTGTACACTTGTTGGACCAAAGGTGGGAGAAGCATTGAGGTATGTCTTCTTTTTCTTTTCTTCTTCTTCTTCTATTCTTACGTCATTACAACTATCGGCTTACCTCTATTATTGCGTGGGACAGACTGCCTCTGCCTCCGACTGGCTACCAAGCTATGCTTCGTTTCCTCGTCAGTCTCCGAAAATTCCTTCTCCGCCATCTTCTCCTCCCGCGCCCATACTTTCTACGTCGCAAGTATCTCCTCGACAGCCCCCAGCCCTTTACCAGTCGATACAACGTTGCCCGCTGGCAGGTGCACCCCTGGTACGTTAAGCCTTCTTTCCAGGATCTCTGGGGGCCGAGGGCGTGGCTGCGATGGGCAAGAGGTGGCGCCTTGCCTGGACATTGGGACGACAAGTTCCTTCCTGCGGGGTACCGGCTCAGAGAGGTAGGGCCGGCCCAGCAGATTGGAAAGGGAGAGACAGAGATGAACGAGATGATTGAGACCTTGAAAGCCAAATGCTGTCACTGTTAGGTCACATAACCTCCACTACCTGCACCCACCTACCTTAGCTACCTACCCTTTCCACCTTCTATACCACCACCACTTAGACAGATACACACACTTTTGCTACACTATACCTAGGAAAGATAGGCTATACAGCTTTAACCTTAATTTATGAGCTTTGTGTCCCTTGTGTTCTCCTTACTGCTGTGCCCTGATATGGTAGCATGGCCTTTGTTTTGACAGTATTTTTATGTTTCTACGTTAAATACCGATCGTAGTATGCCTTATAGCCAGTCAAAGTCAAACAAAAAAAAGGTTATATAAGCTTCGGAAAATACCAGACTATACTTAGTAATCGACTAAATTAGGGTAGTTGGTGTCCTTGGTTCGTAAGCTATAGTAAACCTAAATCGATTTAGAAGATCAAAATCTGACAAATAAATGGTAGTATACCTCTTACTTTATAAGAGTAGACATCTATATACTAAAGCCTTTAATAAGCTAACGTTAAGATCCTTTGTAAAGACTCTCAAGCTAGTAAAGATATTACTAGTCATTAATATAAAAGTGAAAATAAAGATAAAGAGAAATACGGGCCAGATAGATAGTCTATTCAACTGGCTATGGTCTCAATGACGA
>NW_006921458.1:0-28074 GCF_000392275.1 Phaeoacremonium minimum UCRPA7 | reverse complement strand
AAGGCTGAAAGGTGCTGAAGCCATCATGTAGGGTTCGCAACCTGTGACAGTATTATAAAAGGTTAAATACTTATTTATAAAGAATATATAAAAGTAAGATAAGTAAGAAAAAAAGAGAAGAAAAGAAGATAGCCTTATATAAGTAAAAGACTATCTACCTTTTTATTTATCTTTATAAGTATAAGCTAAGTCGCTATCCCACCTTTTCGCCATACCACCTTTTCGCCACCATACTTTACCTTCACTACTATTTACTTCAATCAATTTTTTCTCAATCATCTTTTGTCTTTACAACTTGGGAAAAATACTATTTAAATCACTATAGTAAGGAGCACTCAAAAATATTCACTTTATTCTAAGGAAAATATAAAAAAAGCTATCGAATAAGCTAAAAAGACTAAAAATATATTTTAAGCTTTTAAAGATTAGAGAATCTTTTATAATACTATTAAAAGTTAGATAAAGGAAAAATTATCTTATTCTAAAGTATATAATCTTAGTAAAAACTTTACTTTATTTTAAAAGATTTTTTTAATTAAATAAATTTAGCTTTAAACTAACTTAAACTTATCTTTAAGCTATTTACTTATCAAAGAGTTTGTTAGATGATTATTTTATCTTAAGAATTTAATTATATTATTTAGCTATCATTAGATAAATTGATTTTTAAAGAGAAATCTATCTTTAAAGATTTTAAGAAAGTAAAGAATTAATTATAATTAAATAAATAAAGTTATAATTATTATAATTAAAAATTAGTTTAAACTTCTTTAGATTTTTAAAATTAAGAAGATTTTTCTTTAGAATTATTATAATATAAATAAAATAAATATTATAGAAAGTAAAAAAATAATAGTTTAATAGTTAGAAAAGTTAAAAAGTTAAAAGTTATAAGTTTAAAGACTAAAGAAAGACTTTAAATTATTATTATTAAATATATTAATTTAAAAAATAAATTTTTATTATTTTTAATAATTTTTTAAAGTAAATTTTTTTAATAATAATAATTTTTAGATAATAATCTTTTAGCTTTTAAAGATTAGTATTTTACTTTCTTTTAAAATAGTTAAATGTTTAATAAAATTATTTTAGAATAATTAACTAACGTTTTTATATTTTAAATTAAGCTAACTAAGTTTAAAAAAGTTTATTTACTTATATTAAATAGTTATAAAAGTTATAAGACTAATTATAAAAGGCTAGATAGATAGTCTATTCAACTAGCTATAGTCTTAATAACGAAAACAATTCAACTAAAGAGAAAAAGAAAAAGAAAAGCAATCTCTAAAGCTACTTTTTCTTTTTTATTAAGTAATAATCTTCTTTTTCTATTGATCAATCTATATTATTCAAAATTCACTTACCTTTTTAATAACTTTTAAAGTGGTAGCTTATAGGTTTATTCTTACTATAAAAGTCTTTAACTTTTATTTCCCTTCTATTAAGAATTTTTTTTAGGATAAAGTAATTAAGCTAATTTTCATTAGGTTATTTCTTTAAAGCTTGATTAGCTTTTAAATATATTTTATTCTTTGACTATAGTCTTATATGGGTGGTGGTAGTGATTTAAGTGGTTGCTATATATATGTTAGGCTAAAAAGTGTTAAAGCTATTATATAAAAGTTCGTAATCTATAACACTAATAAGTTTATATAAAAATATTTTTAGAATAATATTTACTTATTATACTTATCTTCTTATACTTTATATATTTCTTAACTTTTTAATTTTTTAGTTTATTTTCTATTTAAGTTTTATTATAAGTTAAAAATCTTTAAACTATCTTTTTATATTAATTTTTTATCTATTAATAAATAAAACTTTCTTAAAAGCTATTCTTTTATAAGAAAAAGACTCTTTAAGTAAGAAGTATTTAAAATAGTTAGAAAGCTAGTAAATTATAATCTATAGTTATAAATAAGCTTTTAATAAGTTGTTTTATAATTTTAAGCTTTTTAAAAACTTAAAAAGCTATTTTAAAAGCTTTTAAAAAGTCTTTAAAAAGATAAAAAATATTAGAAAATATTTAAATAAGTTAGTTAAATAATTTTAAGAAGATAATTTTTACTCTTTATATTAAAAAAAAGATAATATTAATATTAAAAGTATTTAAAAAAAAAGCTTTTAAGTTTACTTTAATTTTAATAATTAGATTCTTATTTAAAAAAATAAGTAAGAATATTAATATAAAAAACTATTAATTAGCTTTTTATTAATAGTAAATTAGTAGATTAAAGATAAAAATAAATAGTTTAAAACCATTTAAAAGAAAAAAGATAGTTTTTAAGAATTTTAACACTAAGTTTTTATAAATTAAATAGATTATAAAAGCTAAAGAGGATTTAAGGAAAGAATAAGAAAAAACTTAAAAAGTAGTAATAGTAAAGATAAAAAAAGTAAAGAGATCTTAAAACTAGGACTATTTTTCGTTAAGAAATAAATACTTCTTTTAATTAAGTAGTGATTGAGGTGAGAAAAGATGGTGTGGCGAAAAGGTGGGGTAGCGACTTATATAATATAATTAACCTAAGTAGTAAAACAGTCTTTAGTAGCTTAATTTAATTATATATATAGCCTTATAAAAAAAGCAGCCAGGCTGTGATGACAGCCGGCTGCATCTCACTGGTTGTGCTGGGTCAAACCGTCCAGATGTGGTCACTTAGCAGGCCAACTGCGCTACGAATGAGAACGAGTTTTGAAGTTGGAGTTGCGATGCGAGGGAGGGGGGTTTGAAAGATGTGGAGGAGCAATGGAAATGGTTGGGCTACACTGATGCGAAAGTCTCATCACGTGCACGCACACGTCCTGATCCAGATGAGAGTGTCCGTGCACACACGTGCCTCAGACAATGACGCTAGATTTAGCTTTCTCTCTTTCACCAACCTCGTCAAAAATTCGTTCCTCACAAACCCAAACAACACCTTTGTGTGCGTCGCTCGTGAACGAACAACCACCCCGGCCTGCGGCTGAACCACATCGCATCGAATCGGACAGCTAGCATCGTGAGTCCACGGCTCGTGGCACCCGGAACCAAAAAAAAAAAGGCACAGAGAGGTCAGCGCTGTGGAAACGCCGCCCACCATGGCTCCGTTCCGTCCAGACTCTCCACACCCAGGCTCCCCACCATCTTGGCATGACTTCCCGACTACCGCTTCTCCACGCTCCGTCCACTTCGAGCAGGTGACAGTCAACGATCGAGGCAATTTCACCATGTCGTTCGGCGTAATTTCAGACGCTGCCACCAAATGTAAGCCTAGTTTGGTGTCCCACCCGTCCTATCCCTCCGTTCCCGCTGCGTCGCGTCGCATCGCGTCGCGTCGCGTCAGCACCAGCCCCAGCGTTGAGTGCTTTCACATCATTCTGCCTGACCAACCGACTGTGGCTGACTTGCTGATTGACCGACTTGCTGACGATCCTCTCTACTCCAGTCTTCACCGCACAACGTCCGTTGTCCAACCTGCAACCGGCCTAGAACGCCGTTGCTAGTGACTCTAAGGGCGTGACGGTGTATACGTCTCCCACCAAGGTCCCTATCAAGGCTGACCAGCAAGTCTCCGACGCCAAGCTACGTACTGTCCAGCGTACTGCCCACCATCCTGCCCACCATATCGTCAATACAGTCAACTGGCATCGCAACCTTCGCGCCGGCTGCCTCCTCGGTATGGCTACTCTTTGCGGCACCCTCCTCTACCTCGACCGCGGTCGCGACGCCGCGACGGCCTACATCGACCTCCTGAACAAGAAGGCCCATGCGGAGGCGGAGCTCATGAAGGGCAAGGCGGAGCTCGTGAAGGGCAAGGCAGAGCTCGTGAGGGCCGAGGCGGAGAAGATTCGAGCGGCGACGCGTGCTTCCCCGGCAGGGAAGTAGAGTTTTGCGTGGGCGTGGCGCTCAAGCAACATGTAGATGGAGTTTGATGGCGTCGAATCGCATCAGGGTGCACTAGGCTGCACCAGGCCCGGCGTGGTCTCTTCTCGATCTGTCAGATTACAATCACAACCAGGTTTCTCCCATCACAAAGAGACTGTATGGAATGGGCCTCCCATTTCCGGCTTCTCTCTCTTTCCTTACCCACTCCACTCTCTCCAGAGACAGAGCAGAACTATAGACTCGATTCACAAGCAAGGGTTCGTGGTATCGTCACCCGTGTATAAACGTGCCGTGCAGTATGATTTGACCACAAAGTGCAAACTCCACCCGTTTTGGATAATTTCCACGGCGGCTCCCTATCTCGATGAAACAAGTCCGCCACGTGTGTCCACCACCATCCCAAGAACAAGAGCAAGCGCAACAACTGCTGCTGCTGCTTCTGACCCCGTGTCGAGTCATGTCGAGTCATGCCAACCCGCCGTTGCGACGTATGGTTTGATAATATAAAGAAGTGCCCGCGTCAGTCTGTATGAGGTGCTTGCTTGTAATAAATGAACGAAATAACGAATGGATGGGTATATTCATGTAGCCGGTGAGACTTGTTCGTGCAACTCGACTGAACGGTGCTTCAATATCAAAGAGTTGAAGTAAGCCACCAGGAACGGAAGGATGCGAAATAGCTGAAAGATCCTCGACAAGCAGCGTGATTTGTTGCCACCGGCAGTCCTGCGGACAATGCGCAGGGCCATCATTCCATATCGTCCCCCGTATCCTCCACTTTACGCTTTTACTAAGGTACACTTTGGTACTTATAAGTACAGTCATCGTTTAATTTGATCGGATATAAAGGGGAAAGCCTCCCCAAATAGGAAATTGGTTTTGCACACAACTGTACAGCGACCATCTTCTCGGCGGTTTTCTCGATGTAGTTCAACACATCTTTCACCCTAGCCGTTCGAACCCATATGTTCTCCTCTTCCAGAAGGACCTCAGGGTGATCCGGGTCGGCCGGGAAAGCATATCGCCCTCGAAGATATATTGTCCCTGTCATGGGATACCGAGATCTGACGGAATCTGCAAACGTTGAAGGGTCCTGCCGCTCTTCTATCATCCGGTGAATTTCAAGTGGAAGAGATAGAGGCTTGGGGATCATTTCCTTAGTCTTTCGGCTTGATCGACTTGATCGACTTTCTATCTAGAACTTCAGGAGTAGGTCTACGAGCTCGCGGTGAGGAACACTTCCATCGCCTCATCCTGACCGCTGGCTTGGGAGACGAGTATCAGAAATGGCACAGCATCTCTTGTTACTGTTCGGTTGACAGCTTCGGCACAGCCTGGACCCATCATCGGGCCTAGATTCCTTTTCAACTCAGATTTTTTGAGCAATTCCAGATAGGAGACTAAACCACCATAGCCTTTTGTGTATACCAAGAATAGCAAAGTAAGACGAGGGCACTGCATACATTGTCCAGTAAACACCAGTGGGCCTAGCCCATCGCCCTCGCCTGAGGTATACGCCTGTGCCGGTCCGGGGCACGTGAGTCGTGGAAGTCGTAGGGCTGAGGGCGCCTAGCAATGACTTCTACCATGAGATACGACAGGATCGGATATGATTTAGTGGCTGCCCTGACGATCTCTAGGGGGTATCCCGTTCTTAAATCCTGCTCTCCGTTTTCGTTGGATGTGGTGTGTGGTGTGGCTTTGAAAGCCACGAACAATGATCTTGGCGTCACAATCGGATGTTGCTCGCGGCAAGACGGAAAGAACAACACACTGCACGTCGCAGCCGCGCTTCAGAGAAAGACACATACAGAAGGACAGAAAGCCATTTAAGACTACTCGCTTCTCGGCTGAAGCCTACGGTGGCACTCGTAGGAGGCTACAGTATATATATATCACAACGTGTGTCTACTGATAGCTTCTCCACTCTCTTACGTTTCATCGAAATGCAGAATACAAAAAGCAGGAAGGCAAGGTCGGCGAGCGTCCCGAGCCGACGAGTGCGAAAACCCATGAGTTATGAAGGTTATGAGGGCTTTGAGCTCCCTCTCGATCAACAGTCCAACCATGCGCTTCGCAGCTAATTCCATCTGTCGGCTCCTTGCGGCATGCTATTCGGCAATCCCTGCACTGCGTAAATCTTCCCCCATGATCTCAAAAATCGTCGAGGTCGTGACAAACATATCTTTCTGGAGAACCTGTTTCTACTATTATAATCGCTTTGTCGCCATGTTGGCCCTCTAGAACCTAAGGTACGCACCTCGCGTTCATTGCAGAGTTCCAGCTAACCGCGCTAGCTCTACCCTGAGAAAAGTCGCAGTAGCTGTCTGGGGGACGGTGATTTCCGACGCAGCGTGGTGGCGGAGAGCCTTGTATCTGATGCTCGTGACATGGGCGTTTTCATATCGCTTCTTGCTCAACGGATCATGAAGAGGCAAGCCCACGGCATCTAATCCCTGCTTGAACCGAATCTCCTAATCAAGTCTTGTCTAAGATAGAGATACATGACTGCACAAGAAGTGTCGAAGTGAGTAGAGCTGGCCTAAAACATGCCGCACCGTGCAGATCGGTTCAAAGGCTCGGGTCTAGACCGAGACTCTTGTAATCAGGAGAGAATGTGTTGGGCAGGCTTCTACCGATCATCGCTCATATGCTAGCGGTATTCTCTGCCTGGCTGCGTGATCCAGCGTGCTGAACCAGGCTACCCTGCTGCCGACGAAAGCGCCGCACTCAATGAAAGGGTTTCTGGCTGTTCCAGACGACTCCCTTAGATACGCACATGCAAACTCCCAATCGAATAGCCAGCTCTGCATGGGCGAGATGGAATAGGCAAACCAGATCAGCCGCCCCGCGAGCGCGCTAAGATGTATCCGATGGCAGCAAGAAAAACCTAACAGCTTCTGGAATGCACTGTACTGTACCTTGCCTACCTTGGCAAAGCTCCCTAGCGGAGGCACGGGCTGACAACTTTAAATTATTAGTGAACCCTCCTAAGCGATGCCGGGGCTAATCATGCACCTAGTAGGCAGCGCCCCACTTCATTGAGCCACTATTAATAACTACGCAATTAGTGGGTGGGTGCCCCAAATTCCCCACCTGATTTGGACGTTGCTTCCTCCATAACATCCATGGATTCTCATCTTCTCGCTGGCTGCGGGCGATGCCTTATCAACCTATTAAAGGCTCGATATCCGAGGCCTACGAGTATAGTGAATCCGAAGAGGAAGATGCTCTCAACGATCGGTACCCTACCTATTTTAGAGAAGATGCTGGAGACTATTAGGATAGGACACACAGGATATAGTTGCCTGGGCAGCTGGCCCTAGGGCGGCGCTCAATGGCGTCACAGGGGCTGGTCCAGGGCTCCCAGGTTGGCAAGTCAAGCCAGTCGCACTGTGTGTCGGGTGGCTGAGACTCCATTGCCTGGACCAAAGGATCATCAGATCTGTGCTTTCCTTCACCAGACGTTGTATTCGAGGCAGTCCGTCTCTCACATCCCGCGACAGTGTGGTAATATGCCTACAGATCTTAATCTGTGCACCAAAATTGGCCCAGGATGCGATGAAGCTATTGCATATCCTCCAGAAAGGAGCATCAACCCCAAGACTTGGGCCACTGAGCCTGACCGAGGAGAGGGCATCGGAGAGTGTTTCCGCTTGCTGCATGACCGCAGAGCACTGGCTCACTAAAGACTTCAGGTGCTGTACATCCTTGGAGGTGAATCGTTGTTGCCCTGTTCCTTTCAAGTCTTCTGTGATTTGGCTGTAGAGCCTCGGTAGAATTTGGAGGACAAGCTTAGATGACGTTTGAAAAGTGAAGAATAGTCGTTCAAACAAGCCATCTTCATTTGAATCGAATTCAGTATCGCCTCCACTGGTGGAATTCAACGTGGCAAATGATTTCTGCGAATCAGTCATTGCGGACAGGCTGCTCGTAGCGTGTCGCATCCTGTCCATATCTGGCGTTTGGATGTTTGCTACGACTTGTTGGTTGCTTGTAGATGAATGGCTTTTTGTACTGCCCGTGAGTTCAGTAGTTTTCAAAGTTTGTCGTAAGGAGTTTGAGCTGGAGTATGGCCGAGTAGTATCATGACTGGCTGCTTTGCTAGTGATAGGCTGGCGAATTGCAAGACGCAACTCTATGATGCTACTATAAAGAAGCAACAGGAAGGTGCGACAATAACGCTGGTCTCCGTTGTCGAGAATTAGATCGATGTTGCTAGTGAAATTGGAGCAGATTTGACCATATGCGTTGAGAACAGCCCTGCAAGCTTCTTGCAAGTTTTCCTTCTCGCGTGGGCCGAGGGTTCTCTGAGAAGGATGGCAATGTTTCTGTACCTCCTCTTCTAATTTCTCGAGGTAAATATTTGTGTTGTACACAATCATTTCAAGACTGGACCGCTTCGTCGTTCCCCCCTTTGTTAGATTTGCCAAGACCTGAATAATCCAGTGAATTTGAAAAACCGAGTAAAGAATCCCTTGAGCAACTTCTAAGATGGGATCAAGCATAGGGTGATCATGATGGGTAATAGGCAGGATAGAGAGTTGTCGTACGTAGAGAGGTCGATCCACAGACGGTTCCATAGGACTCGCAGGACTTGTGAGAGATCGACTACGCCGACCATCGGCTAGAGCCGAACTATAACTTAGGCCACGATAATGATGATAACTGTGTTGATTGTGAAATTGGGTCTCAGGCAAGACTTGTAGTCCTGGGGCCTTCTTAGAAACGGTGCCAACGCGTCTTGTTCGCTTCTCAGGAACCTCCCCCAGAGGCACCTGTAGGATCTTGGAATTGCTCCATAGCTTCTCATTGACAATTCTAGAGCTGGACAGGGATGACTCGGGTTGTCGAACGTCAGAACGGTGTTGCGACAAACGTCGGGAGTGCGACATTGGTGGAATGGGCGGCGGTCGAGATATAGGTGAACGGTGAGAAGGCGCACTAATACTGTTAACCTTGATGGGAAAGCGCCCCATGCCGACACGCCTTGTTAATAAACGCGGTGTTTCTCCATCATCATTCGGGTCATCCCCGTCAATATCACCCTCAACAGAGTGATTCACATTCATGGTCCTCGATTTGAAGTATTCTTTAATCCTCTCTGTGACAATCACCTCCTTGGCCTCTCGCTCTAGTAATCCCTCGTGGAACGAAATGCGTGCTTGGACTTGTAGAACTTCTTGCGGGGGAAATGTTATCGGATTTCCTTCAAACTTTAATACCTGCAGTGACACCATATCGGACAAACAGGACGGTAGCTCCTGGATTTTGTTTTTTTGGACGGCAAGAACCTTTAATGACGCTAGTTTAGAAATTGCGGAGGGGAGGATTCGGAGCTCATTCCGACCGAGATCTAGAATCTCGAGAGACTTGAGTTCACAAAGCTAAGAAAGGTCAGCTACGACGTGTCGATGACGCATTGTCAATAGGCCATATCCTACAGCTAGCGGGAAGTCTTCGATCGAATTATTCCTAGCATTAAGATATCGCAGGGACGTACAATCTGCAAACCGCGATGGGAAGGATGACAGGTTGTTGTGGGATAAGGCAAGTCTGGGAGCAAAAGACATGTTAGCCGAAGGTTACCAACAATAAGGAGGATGACGCAACCGTTCAAGTCCGTTCTTGATGATGTCAATGACCTCATCTGGTAAGCTGGATATATTTTTTCTGCTCAGGTCAATTGTAATACCTGGCGTTAGTCTATCCCCGATCCCGCTTGCGCTAGTAGCCCGAGCTTCATCCGCTCTAGCGGACATCATCGCCTCCCTCGCCATGGCAATCACACGATTCGCAGAAGGAGAGGCCGTAATTGCCACAGACCGGTCGATTTGGGCATCGCGAACGCTGGGCACTAGAGGCTGTGGGCGTTGAGACGGGAGTTGAGGCTGGCGTTGTAGGAGCCGCTGAGGAAGCCGTGGGGGGATTGTGATAGCCGGTACAGCTCGCCGAGTCTCAGGTAGTCCTTGCGCTGTGGAAGGCATGGATCTTCCTTCCTGTTCTGAAGCTTTGTTCATTGTGAAAGGATCGCTTGGTGGATAGCGATAGTGGTGATCTCAGGCCCGGGAGGTCTTAGACCAACGGTAGTTGCCCTCGACTTTTCTGACTAACTAAGGGCTTAAGTGTCCAGTATGTCCAGCTCCCCTTCATCCCTACCATCTACACGCTGGGTACGTTGGTTGGCATCATCGGCACCTCGGCCACAGCCGTCATTTACGGAGAGCTGATATGGAACCCGCTGAACATCTACATCCGCTGGCTCGAGACGGACTCGAGCGGAGGGCGGGCAGGAGCATTCTTCTGCGGCGTCGCATGGGCTATTTTGTAGATGTGTACAAACATCACCGCCAACTCTATCTCAGCAGCAAACGACCTTACGGTCCTGGCTCCGCGCTACCTGAACATCCGACGTAGATGCATCATAGCTGCCGTCGTCGGAGTGTGGGTTTTCGTTCCTTGGAGGATCATAGCCACAGCTACAAACTTCTTGACGTTCATGGGCGGGTATGCTATCTTCCTGGCGCCTGTGGCGGGCATCATCTGCGCGGACTACTGGATCGTGAAGAAGCGGAAGATTGATATCCCTGCCCTGTATGACCCCTATGGACGCTATCGGTATTGGTATGGCATCAACTGGCAGGCCATGATCGCCTTCCTTGTCGCTCTTGGACCTAACCTTCCGGGCTTGGTCTATTCTGTCGGAAGCACCATAGGAGGCTCATATATCTACATCACAGAGGGAGCCAAGCATATCTATAGCTTCGACTGGCTATTCGGGTTTGTGATGAGTGTGTTCCTGTACACGGGCTTGAGTCTTCTCTTCCCGGACCAGAATGTACTAGTTGAAGAGACCATCCGGACGCTCGAGGTCATCGATTCTAAGCTGCACGTTGATGGCGACGGGGAGAAGTCGGCGAGCGTAGGCACCACTGCCTTAGAAACCAAATCTCTAGATTAGTGTGCGAGAGTGCAAAACAATGGTGGGCGAATTAGCTTTGTGTAGACACGTATCTGAACCGCGTGGCGTCCTTTCATAGGCGAAACTAGTGTCGAGTTTCTTGATGCTGAGGAGGCTTCAAGTTGAACCTAGGAAGGAATGCAATTCTGAGTGTTGTTGCTGAAAAACGCTTGAGGAGATACGATTCTTAGAGCTCACGCATATTAAGGCTCGAGGCCGTAGGGACGCGCGGCCAAGGACCAGCGCCGAGCAGAGCCACGAGGAATTAGATAGGATAAAGCATGATAGGTGTGAAGTACCCATTGATCAAGGATAATGTAGTCTAGGGCACGGTGTATAGACTTGGAAGGGGCAATGCAGAGTCTCGGGACAACTAACAACCCGTCGTATTCACATGTGTGTTGTCTAACTGCGCACCGCGTAAGGTACTGTACACTATATCTGAGATAACTTGCAGGCTAGTCCAGAATGAGCTCCTCTACGCCAAGACAGCTGTCTCTTAGAGACACGGCCTATGTGACTCGTTACGCATTACGCTGCTGAGGGCGGAGTCATCAGAGACCCGCGTGAGCAAAATAAACAGAGAAATCCAATTCTCTGAAGAGCATGCTTGACTGTAAATCCCTAAGAGAGGTAGGGAGTTAACCTTTAATATTAATATTTCTTTATATCTTAAGATATATGCAGTTTTATAAGCTAAAATTTAAAAATATATAAGTATAGTAAATCTAAAGAGAAAGATACTCTCAACGATTGATGCCTTACCTATTTTAGGAAAGATGCTAAAGACTATTAGGATATAGAAAGTGAGACTTTGTGTCTAGAGTGGTGGTGTCTTTTCACTATAAGGGGTATATTTCACGACGTTGGGCAGTCAGTAGCTAACGTGCAACGATCACGCTAGTTTAGGCTTGGATCTCGCATGATATCCGCCTGGGGCAGAGCATGGCATATGTCTTACTAGTTGCAGGAGTTGACACAGTACCCCTCCCCTTCCCGCCCAAACGAGTCGATGAATCTAGGTTTGATAAAGAGGATCTAGCCTCATCATTACTTTCATCTATATAGCTAATTTTATCGTTAAGAATCTGGCACTATAAGTAGGTATGAATGGACGAGTGGTAACCTCTTGCTAATACAGAGGTTTGTAAGGGAAAGCCCGAGGCTTCTTATGAACTGTCTCGGGTATTTTGCTTAATACATCGTCGTACTCGATAGCTCATGTATCAAGGGTGCTGGCTATGTTGTGCTATGACTGCGGAGGTGGAAGGGCATGCAGTAGGACGCCGTGGCTGTCTTCAGCCCGGAGATGGGCACCGTCGAGCGCAAGACGCGGACCGCGGTCGGAATCCGAGCGCTAGCGCAGCTGTTTGGGAGCCCGACGAGGGCGCGTAGCGTAAGTCCGCAGAAGAGGAAGCAGCACGATGTCAAGAGAGGCCCGGAGGCGGCGGAAGACGAGCCGGAATATCGGCCGTCGTCGGGTGAGGAGGCTAGTGTCGAGATCCGCGCTGGGGAGTGCTAAACAACAACAACGACAACAACAACAACAACAATAATAATAATGGATGATGATGGCGTGGATTAAGCTTGTTGTACCTCTAGAGCTCCGTTTGAGAATACTCCGACATAGTGTAGTCGTGCTCACAGCATATCCTTTGCAACTGCGCTATACCTCTGATCTCTCTCTAACAAAGGAGTAAATACTTTCTTGAGGTCCTATGTGCCCTTCCTCTTTTGACAGCACTTTGGGACAGCTAGAGCTCTTCCGTCGAAGCTGCTGAACAAGATCATATACTTGTCGAGCTGAGCAGGCTTCTTGGTGCCAACATAAGCGGATAATTTCGTCGGAATCTAGTACAGACACATCGGGGAATTTTCCGTCCAAGAAAAGGTTGTGTACTTCGTCCCTTTCCAATCCCTCGAAAGGATGTTTGCCCGTCGCAATGAAGTACATGATAGAGCCAAGGCTGAACAGATCGTCCTGCTTTGTAGGCACTTTTCCCGGGTGCCAGTCCGGATCAGGGGCTGTATATGCCGGCGCCGGAGATACAGAAGCGGGAGATGAATCAAGAGAGGAGCCAGCGAAATCGACGATTTTGAGCCGTAGGCGACTATCGAGAAGTAAGTTGTGCGGTCCGAGGTCACAATAAATAACCCCAGCAGAGTGCAAGTATTGTAGTCCCTCGGCTACCTCTGCCATCCAATCTATTTGTTGAGAACGAGTCGTCCAAGAGATATTTGATCTGACGTATCGCTCGAGCTTGCCATTGGACATGTATTCGAGTATTAAGGTGTATTGTAGAGGATCCCAAGTCATCACTTCCAATATGCGCGGATGTTTGCCGAGTCTCTCGTAGATCTGTTTCTCGATCGACAGCTTAGAGCGGCGAAGACTCGTCTTTCCATAGTCCGTCCGAGCTGTCTTGATGATATTTCCGTATGGCAAGCGTTCTACTAACGATGTTATTCCTGCTGCGATAAATTCTCCCTTCCTGTACAATACCGCAACTTCATCCGATAGCGGTGAATTGGACTTGGGCTTTTCTTCAAACGCGTCGTTTCCATGGGGCTCAAAAAAGTGTCTGTTGGTATGCTGACTGGTTTCGAGCATCATTAAGGAAAAGATGGGATGCAGCTGCTGTGGATGGAAGTGTGGACTTTCATGATAGAGTTCGATTTGGCCAAATGAAACAAGAACATCCCATCCAAAAACAGCCTATACAAAGTAGTCCCTAAGGTAGAACTCAGCGGAGGGGTGGAAAGAGCCGCAGTAGGAAATTTAGTGGTGGGAGTTGTGGCGGCTTGGGGGAAGTACAGCGAGCCCTACAGCGGGTCTTGCTGACTAAGTGGTGACCTGTCCGTGTACAGCCCCGTCGCCCTCCCTATTGACCGCCAATGACTGTCCCTGTAACACTTTTCCTCTTCGTGCAAATTGCGGCGCAACAGTCCAATGACTTCGCGCACTTTACTCACATTCATCGCTGGGCGACGGCAAATGCACAGCGCAGTATCGCCGCTTGATTGACGTTTTTGTTCTGTTCCGCCCGCTGCTTTGTATAGATGGCGACTCTACAAGTGATCGGAGTCGCTGATTCGGCGACCAAGCAAAAAGCCTTCGAAGATGCGCGGAAAATGCAGGCATCCATCGCTAAGGAGTGTGCGGATGCCGGCAGAGAACCTCCACCTTACCAACTTTCGGAACTAATCGGCAAAGGGAGCTTCGGTCGTGTGTATAAAGCAACTGACACCGAGTCTGAATGCGTAGTGGCCATCAAGATCATCAGTATTGATCAAGGGGATAGTCTTGACCTTGATGCTGCCGATACTTTCAGCGATATCTTGAAAGAGGTCAACACCTTGAAGCTCCTCAACACCAACGGCGCCAGGAACATCAATACCATTATTGATGCTCTGCTCGTGGGTCACTCTATGTGGGTAATTACAGAACATTGTGCGGGCGGCAGTGTGGCGTCTTTGATGAGACCGACTGGAGGATTACCCGAGAAATGGATCATCCCGATCTTGCGAGAGGTTGCCGAAGCTCTCTACTGGGTACATGCGCAAGGCATCATCCACCGAGATGTCAAGTGTGCGAATGTTCTCGTCACTGATGCTGGAGGAGTTCAACTCTGCGATTTTGGCGTTGCTGGGATTATGGAGACGAAGTTCGACAAAAGAACCACGGTCACTGGTACTTTACAGTGGATGGCGCCTGAGCTCTTTGACTCCAGCGTCTCATATGGTACAGAGGTCGATATTTGGGCATTTGGATCCCTAGCATACGAAGTTGCCACGGGGTTGCCACCGAATGCCACCAGCATGATCGATATTCCACGCTTTGGCTCATACTTGAAGCAACATTGCCCTCGGCTTGAAGGAGATCGATTCTCTTCTCAGCTGAAAGATCTCGTTGCCTTCTGTATGGTGGAAGATCCGGCTCAACGACCCCCCATCGAGAATGTTCAGAAGCATCCTTACATATACAACACTCACGAAGATTACCCCGCTGCATCACTTTCGATGCTGGTAAATGCCTATAGGCTATGGGAAAAACAGGGTGGAAGCAGAAGGTCGCTGTTCTCTGCAGGTGGTGCTCAGAGACCGATAAGCTATCATCGTCCCATGTTCAGTGATGAGTGGGATTTTGCGACATCAACCGACGAAGATGAATTCACTTTCGACGACCCAGACATACAGACTGTGTATGATGCCTATGGTCCCGGGAACACTCTGCCATCTCAACAATCTCAGTCAAAGCCGCATCGTCGTCGGCCCCAGAACATCAAACCGCCTACAGCACCTCTCGAGAAGGTTTTCGACGCAAATACCCTCTCTAACTACCAAGACAATGCTCGAATCTTCTACGGTAGGGTTGATACTTCAGCGTCATACGATTTGCCTCTTCGAGACGAATCTGAACATCTCACCGTGCGAGAATCTCTTATCGATCTTGACGCATCGCTAGATGGAGGCGAGCTATCTCGCTTCACAGATATTGACACTATTAGGCCGATAGCCAAGCCACAGTCAAGCAGCTTGGCAGGATCAAACTATCGCCGAACCCAGGACTGGACGTTCCCAAGAATGGAATCTGCTTTTGTTGGTCCTGATGTATCACTAGTTCAGCCGAATGATGACATTGCATCCTTGGGTTCCCCAGCGCTTTCTAACCAGATACGGCATTCGGAACAGCTTAGTTTTGCTGACTCTGCTAGCCAAGGATCTCCGAGCAATCAATCTACTCGTCTTTCAACCCTCTCCTTGATCGACTTGGATGCTAGTCTTCCTAGCATAAGGGTGGATGACGCTCGCCCATCTACAGCCGACTCGGATGGCATGTCATCTAACTCTGATGCGGGCCAAACTCCTTTCAACTTGGAAGAGCATATGTCTAGCACTGGTGTAAGCCAGTCCAGCACCGGAGGGTCATCCGTGTACGATACGTATGGGATTTTCTCCGTCAGAGAACCATCCATCTATGTCATGGACGAGAGCTACTCGATCGTTGCCCCAGAGCAGCAAGCGGAGGTGTCTCCTTCATCCAGCATTCAAGGCGTCTCTTCTCTCGAATCAAGAGCGACTTCGGCGGAAAGACCTGATTCGCACGCAAACTCGATCTTGCCACGGCCGCCTATGCCGCCCTTCCCATCTCATAACGCTATGCTGGGGACCACTTCCCAAGACGAGCTGGAAGACGAGTTGCGTCGTATGATATCGAGTTTGAGTGAGCATCTTCACTTTACCGTTGATGTCTTGGAAACCTTGCCCATCCGTCGAACGGGGCTATCTTCTGCAAAGGGGAGGCATCCATGAAGCCTCACTGTATTTCGATTGCCCCTCGTCTACCCTCCGTTCCCTCTCATCAGTGAATTACTGGAAGTACGTCATGCTCGGTTTCACGAAATGGAGGGCGATAGGAGGCGATCAAATGTATTATGAAATCCAAGAATCGTGGGCTCGAATCTTGTATATTCAATGGCATGTAAATCGATGCAAAGATGGGCAAATGCCTCTAATACGATCTTTTCTGATCATAGCTTTGGCCAAATCACGGGTTCGAGTACGGATAGGGGACACGAGCCCAGACGAGTCTTGATGGTATGGGCGGATCCTGTACATGGGTGCGGCGAACTGTTCTACTCGAGAAGACCATATTATATGCGAGACTCTACCCAAGTCATGTCAGTCTGATGGATAGTGGTAGATGTTGGACACATCCATCGTACCTCGCCAGTAAAGGGCGTTGGTCTTGATGCTACTTCTTCAGTAGATTGGCTAGCGCTTTGTATGCATCTCTACTCAAATAATCAAACTATCTTAATGTGTGACTCTACGACACCGTGATCCAGAGACGATCGCAATGAAGTTGAACGGGCCCGTGACTGTCACGGGCAGGGCTAGTCGGCCGAATAATACTGAAGATGGCATCTTTTAATCAGGCGAAATATTCTAGTAAGGCACAGCATGCACCTCAGTACGTCAGCATCACACAGGAGAGTTCGGACGACAAGGATAGATCTCGTTAAAGCCGCTGTTTTAGATGGTTGTGTGGGGGAGTGTGGCCGTATGTGGGCCTAAGAGGCCCATTAAGCGCTTGCTGAAGCGCCGATATCACACTAATATCCTCGAACGTTTGAGCGCTCAAATACCGTGTACCTGCATATTCGTCTCTTTCAAGCTGAATTATCCCATCCCCTACGCTGTTTTGGACAAAGAGGATACGGTTGGCTGTTTTTCAATATGTTGGATTGGTTTTATACGCAAGTGACCTTTGTCGCCATTCACTCGTTAGGTTCTTGGGAAAAAATTATGTCAAATGATTCCGCTGAGCCGATAATTGCAAGATTGTGGACATTCGTAATAAGCTCTTAGCCAATTCACATCGGCAAGTGATGCCCAGGTCGGTAGAGTGCACAAGCTTTCATCCTAGTTTCTAATCGTATATGAGCGTCAGATGCCATTACATAAAGCCTAAAGATTACAGATATGTACCGCCAGGACTTTCGTAACATTGCTAGAATAGAACTTTTCCTCGGCATTGGTGTGTCAAGTCTCCTGGAGACAAGGCTTCCTGCCCCTTGGGATCTCTTGAATCAACACTGGCCATTACTGAACTAGGCATCGCGATGAGCGATTGAGCTTGACAGCCGTAGTCCAAAATTTGAGGACCTCAAGTGTTGCGGGATACGGCCCGTGAGCTTGTTAGCCAACGAAATAGCGTCGTAGCAAAAACGGTCCACGCACTGACAGACGGATAGCTCGCGGCCAATATCTGGAGGGTTAGCTAGGCTGGCAAGAACGGCCGGCGATTCGAAATGTGCCTCACTTTAGCATTAGCATATCCAGATCATCAACATGATTTACTGCGTTGAGCGCTTTCTGGAATGGTAGGAGATTGTAGGGGAAAGTATCCTATCGTAAACTCTGATTTCTTAGCATCTTTGGAGCTAGGCCTTCTGCCTTTGGTCTGACATATGCTGTAGCATCCTCCATGATGGCCGAGTTCTAAAAGCAGGAGCTTAAGATAGTATATGGTGAAGGCTAGAACCCTTTCATAGCGGTCGCTAACTTAGACTGAAAGAAGACTAGTCATACAATAGTATAGTAAGCCGTTTGAAGGTATATAGATATATATGCCAAATAACTTGCATTAATCTAAGGTATGCTAAGTTAATAAACATAGTCTACCTATCTGCTATCTTTTCATAAGTTGGTCATACTTATACTAAGATGTCAGCCAGTTATATTAGTAAGCATCGCCAAATAACTCTCTGTTACTGTTTAAGACTCGATATCTAAACTCTATAAGCTTTACTAAACAGTGGTAGTAATCGAAAAGTTAAGAACTCCATTTATATAATAGCAAACATAACGAATGATACGACATTAAGCATCGACAGTCTTTATATCCTTCTAACCCTCTTGGCTTCAATATATGCAGCAATTCTGATAAGATACTCCTCCTTCTCGAAGACTCTTAGGTATGGTATATCCGGCATCGACTTCTCTAGGAATCGGTAGAGTGGTCCCTACCTTTGCTTTGCGTTAAATATCAATAGCTTTTCCTCCAGGACTGTATCATATACAGTCTTGTTGTGCTCTTCGTACCATCGCTTGGTAGCCTGCTTGTTATAAACGTTGCCGCGAGGGGTATACTTCACCTGAGCGGCGATCATCTCGTCAAAACCGCTCCACCGCTCGCCAAAGACCCATCTTCTGAGCCAGCGTCGAGTAGCGGACGGCGGTCGAGTGTATGCCAGAGACGTCAAGTAGCCGATGGTACTGGCGTAGGATGTATACCACGCATCTACGTTGTCATAGACCGTGAGGATGACCTTGGCGCCTGGGTAGACGGCGAGGAGTTCCTGCCAGAATATCGCATAGGCACGTCTGTTACTGCCTACAGCTTATTAATGATAAATTTAAGGGGTGGCTCTAGTGGGGAGGCGCACGTCGTAGTAGTCTCTTAGGAGTGAATCCCACTCGCTCTTGCTAATAGGGGCATGTTTTGCGAATTTCCTCTCTAGGAGCTCTGCCCACTTGTATCCGTCGTCGGGACGGTCCATGAGAACTGTACGGGTATGGTAGACGTTTGGGTAGCCTAGTTGCTGTAGGGCTTGCTGCATGGCTGTTTTCGAGTTGGGGTCAGTCCATGTCTCAGCATGAAATATCATTGCCGAAGATGTTGGAAACCTACAGGATGTGCCGGTCCTCGATAAGCCCAAAACAAGAACCCTCATAGTCACTCGTCTCGGGAGGGTTTCGGTGGTCTTCTCCATACTCGACACTCCTCTTCTCTCGATTAGGTAACGGCTTTCAAGTGCCTATTGACTCCAAGAAGTCAACAAGCTTGAGATTCCTCCGGGCTCCCATGATATCATGTCACCTTTTAAGGATGCCATGTTGAGCGTTAATATTCCACATCGGCGTGAACGTCTCGTGCCCAGTGCTACCGAGACGGGTTTGACTGGGGATAACATCATATTCCACGACGTCTTCAAGCTAGTCGAGCCTTACTCAGTCCCAAGCCGAGGTCCTCGCTCACCTAAGCTTAGTCATAGGTCATTTTCAAGTATCCCACAGCTCTACACCGTTCAGTTGAAATGTACGCATTCGAACAGCCAGTGCGAGGAAGGTCCACATCTGGTGTCAGCATGTAGATGAAGTATATCGACAGACCTTGGGCCATAAGCTGGTTGACTGGCAGTCAGGGTGATAAAGTTGGTGAGACTTTATCTGACGAGATTGCGAGCTGGTCAGTGTTGTGTGTATGATATATGTATCGAATAAGTTATAAGAAATGAATATGCAGTGCCCAGATGAGAATGTTTTTCTCGGCGAATTCGGGCGACGCTCTCTCATCTTCAAAGCCGGGCAATGAGACAAAGGCACGCTGTGTATTGTCCCAGTGTGGGATTGCCAGCGTCTCAGCCAAGCGAGGAACCCTAGCAACCCATGCTGGCTCTTCCTCAAACTTCCTTGGCTGAGTCTTCCACTCGTCCATCATGTCGGCGGTGAAGATGCTTGGGGCGTGTCGAGGAAGGCCCAGCTCTATGCGTCGGTTAAAGGACAGACAAAGAATCTTGGGGACGCATGCAAGCACAGCGTATCGCTCTGGGTCTGGGTCTTTCGGATCCGGAATGTCTCGTACGGCCCACTTGTTGTGGTACCAGAATGTTTCAAGTTCGTTGCGGATCTCAAGATGCTGGTCTAGCATGATGTGCTCATAGATTCGATAGATGGCCTCCAGCGGGCTGTCCCTCTCGTAGTTTGGCCTGCGGTCGAGCAGCGGTAGCTCATATACCTCACGTTGGGCGAGCATCTGTCGCGGGGTGGGGGGAAGCTCCTTCGGGCCCCGACGCCTGAAAGGCCACCTGTCCCAAAGATGAATGCTGGGATGACAGCTCTTCATGATATGTGCGTCCTTCTGCAGATGTCTGGACGATTTGGAGATGGATTTGTGCTTGAGAATGAGCGGGCGCTTGCTCTTCAGCACTTTAGCGCTGTGTTTGTGCTGCTGGCCCAGAGCAAAAGCGGCCATGCGACACGTGATACGGACGGAGGCCGATAGGCCCAACTGGCTCTTTTCAACTTTTCAGCCAACTGGATCTCATTCCGCCTTCCGGCCAAAATTCAGCTATACTTTACTGTCAAATACTAGACTATTATACATCTTTAATCAACTCTATTTTTACTATTTATTTTCCTTAAAATAATATATTAAGGTTTCCTTATTTTCCTCCGACGCCCACGAACCCAAATGGCGAGCTGGACGCCCTCAACGACGTCATCTTCCCCGCCCTCGAGGAGGCCCTCAAGCGGCGGCAGATCCGGCTGCAGCAGCTGTACCGGACGGGGCCGAACAGCAACAATGCGGCCTTGCAACACCAGGGCGGTGCCGGCGGCGGGGCAATGGCCAACGCGCCGACCCCGAAGCAGCAGAGGGCCGAGGCTGCGCACGAGAAAATCTGCAAGCTGGTGTACGAGCTGGCGCACGTGTGCAAGGAGATCGACCACTATGACAAGGCCGAGCTTGTGGGCATGGGCAAGGACGTGGGGACCTTCCTCGAGGGCCTGCTGGAGGAGATCCTGGTCAGGGTTGAGCCTCTAGACGAGGAAGAGGCGTGAGGTAATCAGCTTGTTGGTGATTTATTAGTCTCTAGAAATAGGGGCCTCGCTTCTCAGAGCTGGCTGGGTTTCATGCGCAGGCCAGACACTGCTAGGGTCTGTTGTGATGGTGTATGTATTGAATGGATGAATGGACTGCTGGACGGATGGGGAATAGGGCAAGGCACGGCGTGTTTAGCGGCTCGTGGACATGACCTTTTGCTAGGATCACACGCCGCCGTGTGTACATCTGATACCTGGCGAGGACCGGATGGTACAGGTCAGGTGTTTTTTAATCGTGTTGTTATACACGGGTTAGGACATTATATTAAATCTCATGGTGGATTTCTGTGCGCGCTTTGCTGTGGCCGTCCTCAGCTTTCTGTGGAATCTTCCCTACGACTTGATTGACTGACAAGTACTGTAACATGTGCGTATGAGCGTATGGGTTTGAGTGTAGGCTGGTCGTCAGACTGTCTTGCTTAGGTTTCGTTACTGTGAGTGGCAGCCCCCTCTGATGTGTAATTATGTAATATAGCTGGTGAAACGCTTGCACGAGCACATCGGGTCACCCCGAATATGTCTTCTTCCCAAGCGATAAAGGCGGCCTCGCAATGGGTGTGAAAAACCTGGTCGTTATCATCACATCATAGTCAAGTATCGCACAAGCTTGAGATCCCACATACCTATCATTCGTTGCTGCCAGCTGTTCTCCAAAGACGGAAAGACATACAGCACTGTAACAGTAAGTTCCCCAGCTGACGGAGACACCCAGATGAAGTATCTTGTTGTCGCGGGAGTCGAACCCGCCCCCTCCGACAACACCATCAGCCAAATCAGCCTAAAGCATTGTCCAGGGTACACCCAACAACTTTGATTATAATCAAGCCCGAAGGCGAAGGTGTATTCACAAGCCAGAAGGTGAAAGGGTATTCATAAGCCCGAAGGCGAAAGGGTATTCGCAAGCCCGAAGGCGAAATGGAGTGACGGGGCCTTGCGGCTGTCAAAGTTGATGGATAACACCATCTTCGAGGTAGACGTTGATCAATGGTTGTGGTGGTGTTGTTTTCGTCGGAGCTGGTTCTACGATATGGTAAGCCGGGCCTTGATCTAGCACCTCACAGATCATCAGGTCCCTCCTGCCAGCCTCCGCTCCCGATATCGCGAGTCGACTGTGTTCCTCGCTACTTGTTACTACGTCCACCATCACGTCCGCCACGGCGACTCGACTGTGTGCCTGTAAGGCTCACGTCCGGCGGATAGGATAGTATCACGGGCTTGACCGGCTACGCTTCACGTAGGCTTCCTGAAGCTGTGCTGTGCATTTGTCATGTATTGTTGTTCTATGGCAAAGCTATGTCTTTCTGAGAAGTGGTGAGCTAAGTAAGAGCTAGTGTGGGGCCAGTGAAAGGCTTATGTAAGCTACGTCCTCATCCGTCCGTCCTCACAACAGTGCCCTGGGCCACACGCAGCGAAACCGGCGGCTTTTGCTTGACCGGGATTCCGTCTTCGACAAGTTGGACATCACACCTCATAGTTTGACCCGACGTGCTCTTCAGTTCGAAGGGCGCAGCTGCATTGGTTGACCATGTTCTCTCTTCGACCAGCTCCTTAGGGATCCGACGACCGTAGGATTGGAAGGTAGTGAAGTCGTCGTAACTGCCCCAACCAGGGCCGATGCCGATTGGTCGCCTCCATTGGTGGATATGGCCGGTTGAGGTCGCTGAACGCTTTTCGGTCATGTCCTTTACCGGGGTGAATGGGGCAAAGGAGAGACTCTTGGCTTGGACCTCCGGGTCGGAATTATCAGGTCCAAGTAACTGACCTGGGCGCCACTTGCCATCGGTCATGGTGGTTTCCGCAAATTCATTGGCTTGACCGAGGAAGAATGCGGTGTCCGCAACAGGATTATCGGTGGTGTTGACATCGAACCAGCGAGAACACTCTCGAACATCTTTGTACCCTGCTTTAATATTGAGGGCCGGAGCTGGAGCGTCCCAAAGGGTCCAGCCTTGCTCCTGTAGTTCGTGCGCTTTCTGCGTGTCAACTACGATGAACTCTCGTTCCGGGGTCGCTGACTTTGCCTTGTTAGACGCGATCTCCTTTGGCATTGGTTCTGGCCGTATCCTCGTCATGCAGGAGTAGGTAGCGTTAGGGTCGTCGCCCTTATGTGGCTTCTGACTCGCAGGTGGAGGGAGCTGGTGATGCTGGAGCTTTAGATTGCCCTCCGCGTCCTCGATAACCTCACTGGGGGCTGGCATGCCCAACTCCTTCCATTTCTTTCCTATCTCACGCTGGTTGGCGAAGAACGATTCCAGATAGGCTTCGGGATTTTTCTCGTCGTAGATCCAGGAGTCGGGGTACTCGCGCGTTTTATTCATGCTGGGTGACTTCATGTCCTGCACCAACGCAGTCATGTCCGTTGCTTGGACATCAAGTGAAGCTGACGTAGAAACGGGGTTATCTTGCTTCTTAGAAATAGTAGGACAGGCCGGGGCTTCCACGTTGTCTGACGGCTGAGTATCGAGTGTGTTAGCCTGGTTAAGTGACTACGAGGTCAAGGAACATACCGATGGATGCGGTGCCTTGGTCTCCTTCGCTGGCTGTGTCATTGTGATCAAGCTGCTCTGAATGTGGGAAGGTGCCGCTGATCACCGTTGAAATACGTCCTGATTCAGAATTAGGTATGATGACGTTGCTTGGAGATTTCCTCATGAGATCTTATCTGTTACTTTTTATTACGGCTGGATGAGAGTGAGGCCTGGATGTTCAGATTTTCGACCGCGTTTGGTGTTATGCTGCGATGCCTTGCAGATGGATTTTGTTTTGCAGTTCTGCTCCAAGAAGTGAGTAGGTTGGTGTTATGGCAGGTGACTCGTAGAGTGAGTGTGTCCTTTAGTGGTAAGAAAAAAAATGTCAACAGGAAATTCGAGTCGCGTTAATGCAAGCCTCTGCTAAACAAAAATTTCAACATCAACATCACCATCAACACCACCAAATCTCAGCCCACTTAACAAAATTCCAGAACTCCTCCACCATCAAGCCCAAGAACAAAAATACAATGGACTCTATCGCGCGCAACCAGCTCACCGTGGCCAACATCCGGGACCTGCGCTCTCCGGATACGCAAAGATGTCATCGCGTTCCTCCGGCCTAGCAAGCTTAAGCCGTCTCGGGCAAGCATGACTGACTCCGTCAGTATCCGCAAGACCCTGGCAATCGCGTTTTGCACCCAGACCGCCATTCTGTACCAAGGTTGCGAGTACAGGACCGTCCCTGGCAACTCACCCGGGCTCCTTTCGCCTACCAGTGTCCTCAACGACAATGGGGCCCAATGGATCGTCTTCACCACATACCGTCTTGCCGGCAGCAAGCCGTATTTCGATATCGCAACCTCAATCGACCCAAAATGGCTCGTAGTAAGCTCCTCTCTATAATTACTCGTTCTCTCGTTCCCAATCTAACAATTTACTAGGATCTGCCCTTATTCAAGGATGAGAACCTTCCGAAGAAAGGGAACGGCGCTTTTAGGCAACCCTGGGTCAAGGAGTCCCTGGATAAGTCGCGCACACAGCCAGACTAGGCACAGATTGCCCTGTCCTCGTTCCATGACGATAGGGAATGGCTGTGTGAAGAGTACAGACCGGGTATTACCACCCGGCATGAATTTCATGGCATTCGCGTGATGGGATTCGGATTTAGAATAGGTAGAGATATACGAGACTTTTACTCTCATCAAAACATCTTCAAGAGTATCTGTGCGTGCCTCCTGTACGGCTATGTTGGTATGTGCCGAGGCGGGGAAAGCTAGTTGCGCAGCAAACGCTGAAGTTGAAGCAGTGGCCAGGATCAATTGACGTCTTACTACCACAGAGCCTCAGTGGATCAAGAATACATTGTTGAAGATCAAATTTTCAAAAAAAAAAAGGGAGAAGCAGATAATGAGAAGTCGTCGTCCGATAGATCGACAGATCTGGCAGCCGATGATATGCACGTCACGGATTATCCGCTAGTGTAACGGATATTCCGAACTCGGTATCTGAGGGGATCGAAAAGGGGAAAAACTGGTGGTTAGTAAATACGGATCTAACTCTTCTTATCGATACGAAAACCAGGACGGAACACGGAAAATCCGTGACCACTGACTTGGCCGCAACGACATACCTTCGGAGTCATCTCAGCACTCCCTACCGCAGTCATATCCGGCGCTCTCTATCACAGGCAATGGGAGATTCTGAAGCGATATTTGTGGATCCACTGGTCCAGGATACGCCACCGAGAAAGAGACGAAGAGCGGCCAGGACGGCTCTTGCATGCACGGCCTGCAGGTATGTTCCCGCTCGGCGTGTTAACGGATGCATGGGAATGCTAATTGTGCCGAAGACATCGCAAGATTAGGTGTTCCGGTGACTGGCCCACGTGTGCAGCCTGTTTCAGTCGCAAATGCGACTATGTCTATCCATCACAACCGCTGATCGCCGCCCGAACACGCATCAGCCATGTTAATGGTGACGGGCTCAGCGATGATGAACATGATCCCACCATAGATGAGTATGTAGCTCTTTGTTTGAAGATACATCAATGCATACCAAACATTCACGCTCTTAGACTTCCATCACAAGATCTTCGCAGGCGTGCCATCTCCCACTTTCGAGAACACTATACAACTAGCTTGTTGTGTTTCATACCACCACAGCAGCTGATCGAAGATGATACTGGCAACAGCCTCCCGTGGCCGCTACTGCTGTGTATAATCGTACTAGCGCCAAGGTCCGTCGCCATGAACCTCAGGGATTTCAGTGTGCTCAAACTTTTTAGATCCCTACCAGACGACTTTGCATGCGGGAACCTCTCTTCATCTGCTAGTGATCATTATGCGGCACTGGCACGAAGAAGTCTCAGGCGGACCTATGAAGAACCATCTTTGACCACAGTCCAATGCTGTCTCATCCTCTGCGTCTACGATATTGGTGAAGGCTCCGAGAAAAGGGGGTGGTTGCGACTGGGACACGCCGTGAGGATGGCCCAACTGCTCCAGCTCCATAAACAAGATGCAAAACCCAGTCTCATGGACTGGGCAAACTCTCCACCGTCGACTTCAATCACCATGTCCGAATCTAAGCGTCGAACTCTTTGGTGTTGCTTTTGTCTAGAGCGGCTCCTTGCGAACGGCCGTGACAGGATAGCGACATTGGTCCCTGAAGATATCACAACCGAGCTTCCACAATCCGATGAAAACTCCATCTACGAACGGCATGAACCTGCGCACACGCTAGCCCTCTCAGAACCGAACTCTAGAGATGCATACGGCCGAGAAAGTCTTATGAGCTTGACTATTCGAATCATTAATATCCTCTCCGCGGTTATGATATGGCATGGTCGCGGTAGTCGTTACTCAGATGCACGATGTCCGTGGTTACCAACCATACCTTTCACTCTTTTAGACGATGCTCTAAGATCTTGGGAGTCAACAGTTCCCCAACACTTCAAATATATCATCCAGAATATCTTCGCAGTCATTGCCACTGGTCAAGGGCAACTTTGGTCGTTGATGTGGATGGTATATTTCCAAGCATTGGTATACCTCCACTGAGAGTACATTTCATTTACACCGACAAGAGGCTATGATCCCATAAATGGTAGGACCATCAACAAGGATCTAAATGTACCTACGTGACTAACATCAAGAACAGGACCTTGTGATGGGCCAGTCTTGGAGCCCCGCGACTTTTTGCCGCCAGATAACTTCTGGTACATATCTGCGATAGTGATGATAGAAAGCGCAAACGCGATCACGGACTTGTATCACACTATAAAGGCCCGGCAGCCTTCGGAGTCTATGTTCCCTCTCTACGGTTTCGGGATCTTTACAGCTGCGAGCGTACATGTCATGTACTCGATATTCGGATGGGAGAGCACAGGGTTGGTAAACTAGTATACTAGTATTAGTATTTACTAATACTAATACTAGAGTAGTAATACTAGAGTAGTATTTTAGTATACTAGTATACTAGTCTTAGCAAATAATATTCTATAGTAAATTTAATTATATATATAACGTACTTACATAGCGAGTGGGCCAGTAGACTAGAATAGGCCACTTTCATACGCTATACTACCTTTATATAAGTTATTTCTACCATAATAACTCAAATCAATTAAAACTATTTAGAATCCTTATCCTTAGACATTTCTATATCTAATTGATACGTTTGTATATTATAGCTAAGCTTTCTATAATTATTATAGTATCAAATACGTCGTTAGTCCTCCTTTATATAACCTTTTCCTTCATCTATTTTTATATTATCTTTAACTATAAGGTCTCTTTCTTCTTATATTTACTCTACCTTTTATTATGATAGTAATCCTTCTTATCGAAGATATATTTTTTTAGCTTTCTAACGCTTACTTAATATTTTATTTACTATCTAAAGGTCTTAGATCTTCTATTTTATTAAGGCGATTTTATATATAACCTTCTTTATACTTTATATAAAAGTATCAATCTTACTATAAATATATATTAAAAAGTTATTCTAATGATAAAAGATTTTATTTTTAATTAAAGTTATTTAAGAAGTTATTTTAATTAGATTATTTAATATTTATCTAACCTAAATAAAAGTAATATTAGACTATAAGACTTAAGATATAATTAAATAAGATAGACTTTCTAGCTAAAATATTATCTTATCTAAATTAAATAAAATAAGCTTAATTATATAAAATCTAACTTTAATGTTTATTAGAATTATAATAATATTATATATATCTTAAAATATAAAAAAAAAAGTTGTTTTTTATAATATAGATAATTTATATTTATATTATTTATTTAATTATTTAATTATATAAATTCTTTAATATACTAAAGTATCTAATATTAAATAGTTAAAGTTTATAAGAAAAATAAAAAAATATATAAAGTATAATAATACTATTTTTCTTATAATATTCTTTAAAATTTATTAAATAATAGTTTTTATAATTATTAAGAATAAAGAGATAATATTTACTTTTTATATATATCTTAATATACTTATCAAAGTATTATAACTATTTTAGACTAATCTTATCTATTGTCTAGTTATTATTATTTATATAAACTTTCTAATTCTTTAGAAAGTTATTATTA